>NC_064643.1:580075327-580378357 GCF_023864345.2 Schistocerca serialis cubense
CGATTTTAGAGAAAGTTAAAATGGAAGACAAAGATACTACAAAATGAGAATCAGAAAATTTAGACTGATGTGGGCGCTCAGACTGCGTAGTTAGATGGAAATGTACATTGTTTTCAATGATTTCTGGCTTGTTTCCAGAACTGTATGCGTTGTAGCATCTTCACTTTTCATTACCTTCCGCTGGAGAGATATTAGAAAACAAGTTTAAGTTATTTGTAAGTTGGAGATGTACGTTTATTTCAATCGAGACCTATAACAATCGCCGTTAGCCCTGACTTAATACGTAAAGTAATAATATAGACTTAGTGTATTGAATAATTAACTGTACGTTAGCTTCATGTGTTAAACTGAAGCTTCTGATAGATTAAAGAATCTTTCATATAAACTTTCACGACATTCTTTATTTAACAAAGTCTTCGTTTTTCTATAGCAGAACAACAATTTTAAATCCAGAGATTTTTGCAAGCTCAACCTTGTGATCATTTCAAAACTCTTACCACTCGTTTCTTAAACACTGTGACTGGACATTCTTGTAAACAAACTTTTCGCTACTCACATTGCGCGCTTCAATTGTGAGTGGCGTTTAGAACTAATGGTAGCGTGCAAACTATGGTAAAAGTTCTAAGCAGCCAAGCGTTGTAGATCCAACAGTCAGAGAGCCGAAAGTAAAAGGAAATTGAAAACTGCACTGTCCTGCAAAATTAAGAGTGTATGGCTACTACACTTCTAAACAAAACCTGTTTGGGGATGTTGCAGCGATCAAGTCACGAATATACAGAAGAGTATTTGATGGAATACGACATTTTTATTTCACCTCGTCTGGTGGCCAGTGACGCGTACACGTGCTTCTCTTCTCCATCTCGTGAAACAGTGCCGCAGGAAGAACAGGAGTGTGAACGGAATGAAAAAGTAAAGCAGGCAAAGCCTCAGGGGGCAGAGGGGAAGTGAGCGCTGCGGAAACCGGGAGCCGGATTTTCCACTTTTCGCAGCCTCTTGGTAGTGACGTGCTGCTGACGACAACTTGACTCGGTAACTCAATATCATATCCTGGTCTCGCGACCTCATTTCGCCCCGGATCTTACAGCACATGTCTTGGCTCTAGTTGGTACAGAGTACAGGACATAGGTGTGACGTCAAAGAAATCTTGGCTGCATTGAAAGACGTTCAGACAGACACCGTTGTATGGCAAAGAGACCAACTAATGCGAAATGCATTGAATTTAAGAAAGTTACTCCAAAAAGCAAAACACAAGTCCCACTATTGGATGTGAGACAGCAAGAAATACATTCAGCCACCAAACTGAAAATGTGATGTTGATCAATGGAGGTTCGAAAGAACACGACGGAGAGGTTATTAGTCCCTTCATACTCACAATAAAGAAACTTGCCTTGTGATGTGTTGGAAGGAAAAAAGAAGTACTGAGAAGAAATGGGGGACCAAGTATTAGAATCAGAATTTAAAAGAGCTTTGAAAGACTTAAGATCAAATAAGGCAGAAGGGATGTATAACATTCCAACGGAATTTCTAAAATCACTGGGAAGAAATGGCAACAAAAAGATTATTCATGTTGGTGTGTAGAATATATGAGACTGACTATATACCATCAGACTTTCGGAAAAATATCATCCACACAGTTTTGAAGATTGCAAGAACCGACAAGTGCGAGAAGTATCGCACAATCAGCTTAACAGCTCATGCATCCAAGTTGCTGACAAGAATAACATACAGCAAAATGGAAAAGAAACCTGAGAATATGTTAGAGGATAATCAGTTTAGCGTATGGAAAGGTAAATGTACCAGAGAGGCAATTCTGACGTTGCGACTGATAATGGAAGTAAGATTAAAGGAAAATCAAGACATGTACATAGGGTTTGTTGACTAGGATAAACCGTTTGATAGTGTCAAATGTTCAGGATATTCTAAGGTCTGAAAAAAAATAGGGACGATCTATAGGGAAGACGGATAATATATAATGTGTACAAGGAACAAGAGGGAACAAGAAGATTAGAAGACCAAGAACGAAGTGTTTGGATTAAAAAGGGCATAAGACACGGATAAAGTCTTTTGGCGCTGCTGTTCAATCCATAAATCGAAGACGTAAAGACGAAAATAAAAGCCGGATTGGAATTCAAGGTGAAAGAATATCAGTGATAAGATTCGCTGATGACAGTACTATCCTCAGTGAAAGTGAATAAGGACTACAGGATCTGCTGGATGGAATGAACTGTCTAATGAGTACAGAATACGGTCTGAGAGTGAATAGAAGAAAGGTAAAAGTAGTGAGAAGTAGCAGAAACGAGAACAGCGAGAAACTTAACATCCGAATTGGGAGTCAAGAAGTAGTCAAATTAAGGAATTTCGCTATCAAGGCAGCAAAATGAAACCCGATGGACGGAGCAAGGAGGACATAAAAAGCAGACTGGGACTGGCACAATTGGCATTACTGGCCAAGAGAAATCTACTAGCACTAAACACAGGCTTTATTTTAAGGAAGAAATTTCTGAGAATGTACATTCAGAGCATACAGTTGTATGGTAGTGAAAAATAAGATTCTGGGAAAGAGGTAGGTGAATCGAAGCATTGGAGATGTGCATCTGTAGACGAATGTTGAAAATTAGGTTTACAGGTAAGGTAAAGATTATGAGAAAGTTGTCCTCCGAATCAGTGACGAAAGTAATATATGGAAACCACTGACAAAAAGAAGGTACATGGTTATAATACATCTGTTACGATATCAGGGAATAATCTCCCTGGTACTAGAGAATAAAAACTGTAGAGGTAGACAGAGACTGAAATATATCCGAAATAATCCTGAATGCATTAAAATTCTCCATTAACTTTCGCTAGTCGAACACTCATGATCAAACTTGCTCTGTTATTTTCAGCAGGCTGTTGGAAAGGGTTGCCAATTGAGACTCTCAAGCCACCATACAGGTAACAAACAATCCATTGTATTTAAAACGTAATTTCTTTAATGGAGTTCCGAAGTGAAGAAGAAGAGATCCTGTATCAAGGGACTGTCCTTAAACATAACACTGAAAGAAGATGTTTCATTCACTGCAGGACAAGCGCAGCGAATAGCCACTTATATGTAACAACACTGCGCCTCAAATTTTCTCCCTGCGGCTGGCACTCCCGTATCGAATGCTCTGCTATTCTGCTGTCCTCCATACATATGCTCTGTTCGGAATGAAAAATATAATAAAAGAAGACAAGTGGTGTAGCTACTTTGACGACTTCATTGTGCGCAGTGAAGCAGCACATTTAGTTTCGGTCGTGCTGCTACTAGAACTCTAACAAGACGAAATACCGAAAAAAGGACCACAAGATACTTCTTTGAAATTGTTTCGTACCGTGAATAATTGTGGAAATTGGATGCAGACAGTGATCTCCTAACAAATAGCACCATGGCAAAAGAAAAATTTGTTGTTATCTGAATTACCCTATGCTGTAACACCGTATACTGTGTTAATAGTGTCAACAAACGATCACCATTCGCTATAGCTCCCTGTATCTACGAATATGGAACACTCGGGAGTAAAAACAAAACAAAAAAGAAGAAAGTTCATAGCGAATCAGGAAACAATGCATGCATGAAGACTATTTTGAGTGTACAATGGTGTTGGTAATGTTGGACGAATGAGTCATTATGTTTCGTCTGTAACGGAATACAGTTGTCACTGGGTGTAACGTTTTTATAAAGTATCCAGGTATTTAATGAGATTTGGTCAGATTTCCTTAAGGCAGTTTTTCTGGTGTTCTATGGTCTCGACGTCGGCATATTTAAATTTGTGAGATGATGCTTTCCCACGTGAGAAACTATTGACCGAAAGAAAACATTGATGTAGAAACGTTCCAGTCATATATTCTTAAAAACATTTCCCTTTTTTAAGTCAGTATAACTGTGAGCATGTTATGCAGCTACCAACACCTGACGACGCTTGATAGTTTGGCAACTTTTTCTTTGATCTACATGGTATAATACGTCGAGATCAAATGAATAACTGTTACAATAAGACAGAGAGAAAGTACAAATTTAAATTTTCCTCTTATGTAGGATCTATAAAGCATGTATAAGTGCTTTTTCCACTTACATAGGTCTATTAATTATCATATACATTATTTCTCAAGTCAATATTCATTTTTATCAACACATAATAATCGTATGGGGATGAATGAGGCATCGGGGAGAGTTTTTTAACCAGCTTCTGACACTGCATACTGATCCTGCGCTAAAACTTATGATTTGCTGGACATTTAACATAAAAGACAAAAGAAGATCACGGATGCCTAGCTTCATACCTATATTATAAGAAGCTGACTTATTAATCATGAATAAGAGCGTTCCTTTTTACATTATGTGGTTACGAACACCGTTTTATTTGCAGGTTCGAATCCTGCCTCGGGCATGGATGTGTGTGATGTCCTTAGGGTAGTTAGGTTTAAGTAGCTCTAAGTTCTACGGGACTGATGACCTCAGATATTAAGTCCCATAGTGCTCAGAGCCATTTGAACCATTTAAACCGTTTTATTTGTTTTAAAATACTTCTTCACTTGATAATTTGTGTAGAACATTGTCATAGATACATACCGTGACCACTGCGGCAATCCATTACCTCTGCCCGTCGTACAAGTTGACTTCTCTAAACGAATATACTTTTTAACACGTAGAACGTGTTTGTCGTTGTCGCCTTGAGTTGTGATTTACCTATTGCTACTACGGCTTAACGTGCTTACTGCAACTGGAAATGTTTGTTGAGTTGAAGTTATATGTTATGTGGCCCTACTGATAGTCCCCGATCTTCGCCCGCCGAACAAGCCAGGACAAACACATCGAATCCAAATCACATTTTTGAACACATGGGAACGTGCAAGTATATACAGGGATGTATCACAAATTCATTATCGTTATTTCATGACGTTCAGTTCATTTTTAGGTACGTTGTCTAATCATTCCCACAACTTCTCTTGGCCCAACGACTGAATGTGCGCAAATTTCGCGCTGGTCCCCTGGTTTAGTGATACAACGCGTGATTTCACTTACGATTTTTCTCTCCCAATTTTATAGCTGACCTAGGTTACTGACTTATAATGCCTAATTCTGAACCTACCTTCTAATTCGTTATATCTCTCAACGTAGTTAATCAAAGTATGCTGAAGAAATGGTTCAAATGGCTCTGAGCACTATGGGGCTTAAAATCTGAGGTCATCAATCCCCTAGAACTTAGAACGACTTAAACCTAACTAACCTAAAGACATCACACGCATCCATGCCCGAGGCGGGATTCGAACCTGCGACCGTAGCAGTCGCGCGGTTCCGGACTGAAGCGCCTAGAACCGCTCGGCCACCGCTCCCGGCAAAGTATGCTGAAGCCAACCTGCATAAATGAATTAGTAAACCTGCTAATAAATTTTAGGAATTGAATGAAACGGTTTCAAAATTTTTTATGTGTTTTTATAGCTTGAGATCATAAGGACAATAACTAAATTTAAATAAAGGCCGTAATGAGATCGCTAAATACAATACTCTTTATTTGGCATCCTTTCTCGACGTAGGTTTTAAGAGCTAAGACTGGATCGCAACAATTTCTGTCACTTTCACAGTCAACTGCGTCCGTCTTTGGCAGACGTTAACTGTTAATGATGTTTTTACTTCTACAAAAGTCAGGAAAGCCAAAGTCGATGTATTGAACAGGTAACAGCTTGGAGCAAACAAAAGGAGAACACGAAGGATAGGCATTGTAAGTTGTAGGTGGGTAAAAGATAAACGAGAACGAAAAAAAAAAATTGTCCTGTTCCCACAACGATGTGTTTCTTTTAGCGGCGCTCGCAGATTCGAAACTTTAATCCCGTTTCGGCGGCCGCTCGGTGGAGGTGGTAGCGTCAACGTCGACAAAGCTTGCCGTCGACGCCGGCAAAAGCGAACAAATGGCCTACTCGAAAATCAAAATTAATAACAGCGCTTTGTTTAGCAGGTGGCGAATATTAAGCCGCGGCCGTGGGTGGGGGTGGGGGTGGGGGCGGGGGCGGGGACGGTCGGGCGTCGCGTTCCGGGCCCCCTTTATACGGCCCGTCCAAACCACACACTGCGCGCCAGTTTGTGGGGCAGACAGCAAAGCACTTCAAAGGCCGCCGCGTGTGACATTCAGGCCAGCTGGTCCAGCCGGCATCTGCATGCATAAATACCGCCACTGTGCACCGCGGCCGCCGGCCACATGAATCAAGCCGTCCTATCGTTTTTGCAACGCTCGCGATTCGGGCATTCGGCTCGCCCCGTAAGGGTCTCGTCGCACATGGCACCGATTACCGATCAGATTCGGCACTTCTGTCGAGTCCCTCCCATACGACGACCGCTGTGGTGATGCGTCTGCAAGTAACGCTCACCTCGTGGCCTTCCTCACTGAATATCTTGTTTTCTAAATTTAAATTTTACGGGTTAACAGTTGTAAGTACATCTGTTGCACAGCAGAGCCAATTCTCGGATCCGTATATACACTACTTTCCATCAAAATTGCTACCCCACGAAGATGACGTTCTACAGACGCGAAATTTAACCGACATATGCCCATGAATAGCTTTTCAGTGCATTCACAATATGTTGGCGCTGGTGGCGACACCTACAACGTGCTGACATGAGGAACGTTTCCAACCGATTTCTCATACACAAACAGCAGTTGACCGGCGTTGCCTGGTGAAACGTTCTTGTGATGCCTCGTGTAAGGAGGAGAAATGCGCACCATCACGTTTCAGACTTTCACAAAGGTCGCATTGTAGCCTATCGCGATTGCGGTTTATCGTATCGCGACATTGCTGCTCGCGTTGGTCGAGATCCAATGACTGTTAGCAGAATGTGCAATCGTTGGGTTCAGGAGGGCAATACGGAACGCCGTGCTGGATCCCAACGGCCTCGTATCACTAGCAGTCGAGATGACAGGCATCCTATCCGCATGGTTGTAACGGATCGTGCAGCCACATCTCGATCCCTGAGTCAACAGACGAGGACGTTCGCAAGACAACAACCATCTGCACGAACGTTCGACGACGTTTGCAGCAGTATAGACTATCAGCTCGGAGACGATGGCTGCGGTTACCCTTGACGCTGCATCACAGACAGGAGTGCCTGCGATGGTGTACTCAACGACGAACCTGGGCGCACGAAAGGCAAAACGTCATTTTTTTTCGGATGAATCCAGGTTCTGTTTACAGCATCATGATGGTCGCATCCGTGTTTGGCGACATCGCGGTGAACGCACGTTGGAAGCGTGTATTCGTCATCGCGGTACTGGCGTATTCACCGGGCGTGATGGTATGGGGTGTCATTGGTTACACGTCTCGGTTACCTCTAGTTCGCATTGACGGCACTTTGAGCACTGGACGTTAGATTTCAGATGTTTTGCGACCCGTGGCTCTACCCTTCATTCGATCCCCGCGAAACCCTACACTTCAGCAGGATAATGCACGACTGCATGTTGCAGGTCCTGTACAGGCCTTTCTGGATACAGAAAATGTTCGACTGCTCCCCGGCAAGCACATTCTCCAGATATCTCACCAACTGAAAACGTCTGGTCAATGGTGGCCGAGCAACTGGCTCGTCACAATACGCCCTTCACTACTCTTGATGAACTGTGGTATCGTGTTGAAGCTGCATGGGCAACTGTGCCTGTACACGCCATCCAAGCTCTGTTTGACTCAATGCTCATGCGTATCAAGGCCGTTATTACGGCCAGAGGTGATTGTTCTGGGTACTGATTTCTCAGGGTCTATGCACCCAAATTGCGTGAAAATGTAATCACATGTCAGTTCTAGTATAATATATTTGTGCAATGAATACCAGTTTATCAACTACATTTCTTCTTAGTGTAGCAATTTTAATGGCCAGTAGTGTAATTTGCTCATATCGTGTGTCACAGTACCCGGGGCGCACAAAGAGTGCCAATGTTGCAGAAGGTGGGGCGCCACTCACAATACATTTTCACATCGAGCAGAGCCGTAATCAAGAGGTGCAGTACGGCAGCACCCAGTACGTTGTTGTGCGAGTCTTGCAATCTGGAGCGATATGATGTAACATCCAAACTCAGCCGCCCCACGGCGTCCTGACACTTATGGAAAGTGTGAAGGCAGGGTGACCAGTCCACTGGCACCTCTGGGCATTATATCCACTTCAGAAGCTTCAGTCTCATTGTCTGGTCATCTGTCTGCGTCTCTGATTCAGATAGAATGAGAATCTCGCTCTTTATGGGATAACTTGGTTGGAAAATAGAGATGTGGTGCCTGCTGCCGTGAGAAGACTTCGGGTCCAAGATTGGGGCCAGCCGGCTATACTGGAACTTAGCCACGGCAAGCTGCCACTGCTGGTTTTTTAGTAACGTGACTGATATGTTGACAAGACTGGGGTTCCCCTGGTGAAGGGCCATACCATGTGACTGCAAACTTCCACATTCTATCTATTGGGCAAGGCATCTGGGTGCCATTTCCCTGGTTGTACACTGTGTTGCTGAGTTTGATCCTGGCCTTCCATGACAGCTGCTGTCCATGATATCCTGCTGGCATCTGCTGAAGTGCACGTCTGTCTTCGAGAGCGCTGAAGCGTACCGTGTTGGTTGTTGGTGAGCCATGGTAGGGCTGCACCTACAGGCTCCAGTTCTGGCTACCTGCTCGACATCACTGTTACACCACTGCCTGCGTCCACATCCCTTGCCGCACTCCAGCGTGCGATTCAGCGCCCCTTCTGCAGTGCCAGATAAGGCAATTCCAACTGTAAAATTACAAGCAATAAACATGTTTCCAGACAACTATGTTTCACTGGAACCTTAGGGTGCATGACAGCCTCCCACACCAGGTCCTGACCTCAGCCTCCTGCATCTGTGGCGGCCACAATCTCAGCTGCTCAGCCTCAATGCCCATTAAAAATCCTGACTCGAAAGTTGACCAATACACATGCAAGAATAGCCTTCCTTTTTTTTTTTTTGTCCATCACTACTAAGCACAGGAGACAAAAAAATTAGTCACCTCCATCTCATGCTAATACTTTGTAATATTGCATTGATATTGGCATCAATTCAATGAATGTGAGAGTCCACACATATCGTAGTTTTCTTTTTGTTGTTAGGTTGGTCATTGTTTTATTACGGTTTGTTACGTTAGAATACACCCTCGAAGATTTACTGGCCACTTAGTCATCGTGGGAAGTCGATAGTTTGGTAGCTGCTCTCGATGTTGCCCACCTCTAGCCACGCAGAGGAGGACCAGTCTTCTCGTTTTCATAGTGGGTATACTACCACTTCTCTTTACTATGTGGTAAATGTTTGTGGCGTACAATTATGGTTTACATATAAACTTAAAATTATTAAAAATTAAATTGACTAAGATGAAATACGAAGAAATGCAAATAATTAATCATAGTTAAGAAGATGAAAAAATAAAAGACAGGAAAGATATAGTAAAAGAGAGTGGATGGCATCCTCCACTGAGCCATCCAGGCCCGACTGAGCCGGGAAAGTTCTCGACCCATGGCAGTGCTATTCTCTATTTTACAATCTCGTACAGCACGGGGATAAAACAAGCAGAACTTTCCGTGCGAGCTTTGTTTTCCCATATTTTATTATGGTGATCGTTTCTCCCTATGTAGATCGGTGTCAACAATATATTTTCGCATTCGGAGGAGAAAAAAATGGTTCAAATGGCTCTGAGCACTATGGGACGTAATATCTGAGGTCTTCAGTCCCCTAGAACTTAGAACTAATTAACCTAACTAACCTAAGGACATTACAAACATCCATGCCCGAGGCAGGATTAGAACCTGCGACAGTAGCAGTCGCGCGGTTCCGGACTGAAGCGCCTAGAACCGCTCGGCCACAGCGGCCGGCTCGGAGGAGAAAGTTCGTGATTGAAATTTCACGAGAAGATTCCGCCGCAACGAAAAAAACTTTCCCTTTAATGATGTTCACCCCACATCTGTTTCGTTTTACTATTTCGCAATAATACAAAACGAGCTGCCCTTCTTTGTACTGTCGACGTATCTTTGGATCTGATGCGTGATTCGCTTTGACATTAATCGTATTACGTGCATAAAGTAAGACAGTCTTGCAACAGGAACATTTTTCAGAAATAAATAAATAAATGAATAAATAAATAAATAACTCAGAAAATCGTAGGTTTTCGGTATTCTAGTCAAATTATTCAACGGAATGGTCCAGCTGTAAGTGATCATAGTCTCAGAGCCGGTTCCCGCTCATTGCTACGTTCCGATAACGTAGAAGAAAGTCTTGAAGCGAAAATGTCTCGACTACGAAGTTCGCCAAGAGTCAAAGTGTGAGAACGTTCTCCACTGCGTCCTTTGCCGTACGAGCCTCTGGGCAGCAGGCTGCCACACCTCTGCGAGGCGACACCTGCTGGGACCGCATTGCAACATTTCACTTGTTCGGGTGGCTGACTGCGTGCATGGCGTGTGGCCACGACCAGTGAGTCACACGTGGCCACGCCCTGGAAGGCCCACTTACGTGTTACGTACTCTGCGCTTCATTTGTTTTACTCTTAGACGCATCAGGCTTAATCTATGACTGACGCTCTTTTTTCCAAGAAAGTTATAATTGACGAATGAGCGTTTAATTCATGGTGTGCAAAGTGATTTTAAAACATGCAGGCGACTCACCTTGAGAGTGGCTGAAGGTCTGTCACACGACATATCGGAACATGAATTAAAATATCCCGAAAGCAAGCCCGAAAAATAACGGAATACAGGAGATACATTATTTTCCACTTCTCCTGACAAATGTGAAATTTGTGGTTGGAAATTTGACATTTCCACTGTTTAATTCTCTCCATTCACACAGTCCCATAGACGGAGTCTGCAGACCTGCGATTGCACTCGTAGTACAAAATGAAGCACAGGTAATGTTGAGTGCAAACTTCAATTTTATGTTATGTAAATTATGATGTTGTCAAAGTTATGAGTGTTAATTGTAATGATTCAATTTGACTGACGCATGTACAGGGTGACAATTACTGAACTATATGATATAAAATCTTCATAACTTCCGAACGGTTTGCGTTAGGACATCCAACTGTACGGTTGGCCGCTGGGTATGATAGGAATTAGTATGCGCATGTACGGTTTAGTTAAGCGACGAAGCCCACTTTCATTTGGATGAGTTCGTCAATAAGCTAAATGGGCGCATTTGGTGGCCTTAGAATGCGTATTTTGCGATCGAGAAGTCTCTTCACCCTCAACGCGTGACTGTGGTGTGCAGTGCCCAGTCACAGCGTTGTCGGTGTGATATTCCTTGATGGTACGGTGACTACTGAACGGTACGTGAAGGTTTTAGAACACCATTTCATCCCCATTATCCAAAGTGACCCTGATTTAAACAAGATGTGGTTCATGCAAGACGAACCTTGACCGCATCGAAGCGGGAGAGTGCTTCATATCCGGGAGGAGCACTATCGGGATAGCATTCTGGCTCTGCGGTATCCAGAGGCCACTGGCATGGGCCTCGATTGGTCGCCGTATTCTCCGGATCTGAACACGTGCGACTACTTTTTTGTGGTGCTATATTAAAGACAAGGTGTACAGCAACAACCGCAAAATCATTGCTGAGCTGACAACAGCCATTCAGGAGGTCATCGACAGCATCGATGATCCGCCACTTCAGCTAGTCATGCAGAATTTCGCTATTTGTCTGCGCCGCATTATCCCCAAGGATGGCAGGCATATCGTACTTGTCATAAGCTAAATCCGAATATCTGTAGTGACGTTTACATGTTGAATGAAGTGTATGCACGCCGTAGTTTGTAACTAATTTACGTTTTTTTTTCATATAGTTCAATAATTGTCACCCTGCACCTGCTAAATTTCCAGACGACCGATTTTCTAACTATGTATTCCTCTGAACTGCAATTTCCTGGAAGTTGTGATAAATCAATAAGCGGTGACGTAAACATATTACTATTATAAGTGTATTAAATCGTCCTATATATTTTACGAGGTGCATTCAAGTTCTAAGGCCTCCGATTTTTTTTCTAATTAACTACTCACCCGAAATCGATGAAACTGGCGTTACTTCTCGACGTAATCGCCCTGCAGACGTACACATTTTTCACAACGGTGGCGCCATGATTCCATGGCAGCGGCGAAGGCTTCTTTAGGAGTCTGTTTTGACCACTGGAAAATCGCTGAGGCACTAGCAGCACGGCTGGTGAATGTGCGGCCACGGAGAGTGTCTTTAATTGTTGGAAAAAGCCAAAAGTCACTAGGAGCACGGTCAGGTGAGTAGGGAGCATGAGGAATCACTTCAAAGTTGTTATCACGAAGAAACTGTTGCGTAACGTTAGCTCGATGTGCGGGTGCGTTGTCTTGGTGAAACAGCACACGCGCAGCCCTTCCCGGACGTTTTTGTTGCAGTGCAGGAGGGAATTTGTTCTTCAAAACATTTTCGTAGGATGCACCTGTTACCGTAGTGCCCTTTGGAACGCAATGGGTAAGGATTACGCACTCGCTGTCCCAGAACATGGACACCATCATTTTTTCAGCACTGGCGGTTACCCGAAATTTTTTTGGTGGCGGTGAATCTGTCTGCTTCCATTGAGCTGACTGGCGCTTTGTTTCTGGATTGAAATATGGCATCCACGTCTCATCCATTGTCACAACCGACGAAAAGAAAGTCCCATTTATGCTGTCGTTGCGCGTCAACATTGCTTGGCAACATGCCACACGGGCAGCCATGTGGTCGTCTGTCAGCATTCGTAGCACCCACCTGGATGACACTTTTCGCATTTTCAGGTCGTCATGCAGGACTGTGTGCACAGAACCCACAGAAATGCCAACTCTGGAGGCGATCTGTTCAACAGTCATTCGGCGATCCCTCAAAACAATTCTCTCCACTTTCTCGATCATGTCGTCAGACCGGCTTGTACGAGCCCGAGGTTGTTTCGGTTTGTTGTCACACGATGTTCTGCCATCATTAAACTGTCGCACCCATGAACGCACTTTCGACACATCCATAACTCCATCACCACATGTCTCCTTCAACTGTCGATGAATTTCAATTGGTTTCACATCACGCAAATTCAGAAAACGAATGATTGCACGCTGTTCAAGTAAGGAAAACGTCGCCATTTTAAGTATCTAAAACAGTTCTCATTCTCGCCGCTGGCGGTAAAATTCCATCTGCCGTACGGTGCTGCCATCTGTGGGACGTATTGACAATGAACGCGGCCTCATTTTAAAACAATGCGCGTGTTTCTATCTCTTTCCAGTCCGGAGAAAAAAAATCGGAGGCCTTAGAACTTGAATGCACCTCGTAAAGTAGTTGTTCAAAATGGTTCAAATGGCTCTGAGCACTATGGGAATTAACATCTGAGGTCATCAGTCCCCTAGAACTTAGAACTACTTAAACCTAACTAACTAACCTAAGGACATCACACACATCCATGCCAGAGGCAGGATTCGAACCTGTGACCGTAGCGGTCGAGCGGTTCCAGACAGTAGCGCGTAGAACCGCTCGGCCACACCGGCCGGCAAAGTAGTTGTTATCGAAGTTCTAGACGTCTGTGACACGATAAAAGGTGCGGTTCAGGGAGGAGGGGGAGGGGTTGGGAAGTTATTTTTGCGTGAGGTTTGGAGGTTGAGTGGTGAATTGTGGAGAGCCACAGTAACAAACTGTGACCCTTCCCCTCTGTCAGTCGAACCCTAGATTCGCGCCCGACGGATCATTTGTGCCGACACGTTAAGAAAGAAAGACTGTGGCTTTATCAAGTCACCTACCCCTGTGACCTCTCTCTCTTTGTGTTGATGGCTGGACTTCCACCGGGATCAATCCGAAATATGGCAACGCGTGTCGATCGCCAGTACTTTTCACAGCGAGTGATCCTCTTTGCACCGCACACCGGCCGGATGTAGGCGACTCGGACGTCACAGAGTCCGTGTGGAGACCGCATAACAAGTTACGCAGCCAGGGCCGAACGGACGCCGGCGCCGCTGGCGCCACTCCAGCCCCCCACAATTCCTTTTTGTGCGCCGCGGGACTTTTCTTTCCCCGTTCGCTCCTTTCCTTTCAGCTGTGCGCTGCCACTGCGGCAGTGGAGCGGAACGCTTTAACAAACAACTTGCCGATAACAAGGTTGGCCCGGGTAAGACGCGCGAGAGGGCGGCCCGCCCAGATGCCGCGCGGATCCTCAGAAACCGCCGAGTGTTTTTCGCTCTGCCGGCGCCGCGGCGGCTGCGGCCCCCTCTGGTGGATTTTCCCGGAGACAACAGCAGTCGGCCGCGAAAACGCGAAATAACTCCGAATAAATAACTCCCGCCGCGGCGCCGGATCCGAGGCTCGCTTGTTATGCCGTCAATCAGTGCGAGCCTCACCGACACCTGGGCAGCACACCGTGTTATTGCGACCTCTCTAGTCACCGACGGGATCGTTATTCTCAAGAGCTACCATTCAATTTCTGTCGCTTTCATCGCTTGCTTTAACAAGACGTTGCTACTTTGAGAGCAATCCCGATAACCTACTGCTTACACACTGATTTTTGTGTAAATGTTGCTAGAAAAGTAATCAGCTCACTCTGCGCTTGCAAATTCACATGAAGACTACTTTTGTCTATGTGTACTGACTTAGCGAAGAACAGTGTCGATCGTGTAAATCTTTCTTTTGTTGTAGAGCAGGGGTTCCCAACAGGTGGTCCGCGGACCCCGAGGGGTCCGCGAACTATGCCAGAGGGGTCCGCAAGATGCTATTAGAATAAAAAATATATTAAATATATTTCGTATGATAACAGATTTTTTGTTCTGACCGCTTCCTGCATGAGCAGTTTTAAGCTCAACATTTTTTCAATAACGAATATGTCAATGTTTTTCCTGAGTACCAACGATAGAAAACGTATAAGAAGACTCTTAATTTGGCTTTTTAGGTACTTGATACTGTGATATGACAAGGTACCAGTCGTGCTCGATGAGGGGGTCCTCGAGAAAATTTTGTTGGGGACCCCTTTTGTAGAGGATTCTCCATAAGAAACTCCAGGGTTTCAGCAGCCGACTGTATGAAAACTAAAAGACACACATAAAAATGAAGTGTATCGGCGTGATCAGAAATACCCGTCGTGACGTAGTTGTAGAACGATGCACAATGATGGCAGACTCATTAGAAAGTTTACTTCCTTAATCAGTAACAATGTAATGTATTTAGATGATCTGGTGATGATCTGATGCCGGCCGCATTGGTCGAGCGGTTCTAGGCGCCTCTGTCCGAAACCGCGTGACCGCTACGGTCGCAGGTTCGAATTCTGCCTCGGGCATGGATGTGTGTAATGTCCTTAGGTTAGTTAAGTTTCAGTAGTTCAAAGTTCTAGGGGACTGATGACCTCAGATGTTACGTCCCATTGTGCACGTGAGTCGGAGAACGTGGAAAAATCATCTACTCCTCACTGTCGCATCGAATTAGTTCACGCCTACACATAGGCAAGCCGGTGAACATATTTCCAACAAGAACTGCGATGGTTGCGCCTTCCCGAACAGAAGTAGCAACGAGTTCCGTGAACAGCACGCACGTATTGACGTTTTCCGTTTCACAGACGATGTGTATGCCTGCTATTTATCATGCGGTCATCTTCTCAAAGCTCCGTAGGTACTTACGAATAACCTTGTGTAGTGCATCCGCAGGTGTAATGCTATCATTGCCACCTTGCACTTACTACCAGGTCATCAAAAATGGTTCAAATGGATCTAAGCACTGTGGAACATAACATCTGAGATCATCAGTCCCCTAGACTTAGAACCACTTAAACCTAACTAACCTAAGGACATCACACACATCCATGCCCGAAGCAGGATTCGAACCTGCGACCTTAGCAGCAGTGCGGTTCCGGACAGAAGCACCTAGAACCGCTCGACCAATGCGGCCGGCATCAGATCATCACCAGATCATCTAAATACATTACATTGTTACTGATTAAGGAAGTAAACTTTCTGAATGAGTCTGCCATCATTGTGCATCGTTCTACTGCAAGATGAAATTGCCTTCCTATATCCATTTAAAGTTTCAGCTGATAGGGCACAGCTTTTACATATCATACATGCGTAATTTCAAGAGCAAAATTGCCTGGCAGAGGGTACTTAGAACCACTTTCCGACTATTTCTCTACCATCCCACTCTGTAACAGTACTTGGAAAAAAATGAACAATTAAATAAACTTCGTGAAAATACCTCGCGGCAACGAAAAACGTCCTTGTTCCAATGACTGTCACTCCACCTCATTTATTATATCCGTGTCACTTTTTCCTGTACTTCGCAATAATAGAACACGAGCTGTCCTTCTTTGGACATTTTCGATTTCGTCTGTCTATCCTATCTAGCAACGGTCCCATACCGCATACTTCAATCCGGAATCGCGCTGCTGCTACGGTCGCAGGTTCGAATCCTGCCTCGGGCATTGATGTGTGTGATGTCCTTAGGTTAGTTAAGTTTAAGTTGTTCTACGTCTAGGGAACTGATGATCTCAGATGTTAAGTCCTATAGTGCTGAGAGCCATTTGAACCATACCGCATAGCAGTATTGTAGCAGAGGACGAACAAGCGTAGTGTAGTCAGTCTCTTTAGTACACGTGTTGCATGTAATTGGTGTTCTGCCAATAAAACGCAGTCTTTGGTTTGCATTCCACACAACATTGTCTATGCGATCGTTCAAACTTAAGTTGTTCGTGACTGTAGTTCCTAGGCATTTAGTCGAATTGACAGCCTATAAATTTGCGTAATTTATCGTGTAAGCAAAATTCAACAGATTTCTTTTCGTAGGGCGGAAACAAGGAACGAAGATTGAGGTGAACGTCCGTCGACATCGAGGTCATTAGAGACGGAACACAAGCTCGGATACTGTCAAGGATGGGAGGGAAATCGACCGTTCTCTTTTCAAAGGAACCATCCGGGCATTTGCCTGGAGAAAATTTTAAATTAAGGTAAACCTAAATCTGGATGACCGAACAAGGGTTTGACTCGTCGTCCTCCCGAATGCGAGTCCCGAATGATTACCACAATTCGTTTCGTACTCATGTGGATGACCTCACACATTACTTTATTCAGAGATAACTGCTAGTTTTCGTACCATATAAATATCCTATCTAAATAATTTTGCAATTGGTTTTGATCTTATGGTGCACAACAATATGTTAAGGAAAAATATATATAATACTGCTTTTGTACGGTTGATGTACAGATTGTAAAGCAGATTTAATGAATACTATGTGTGATATTTAGGTGAACTTCTCAAGAACTTACTGCTGGTATCTGAAAAGCTAATTTAATCAAGGTCTAACATTGCCCAATTAAATCATATTTTATACTTTCGCTTTGCATATATGTAATTTTAAGAAATTCCATTTTATAAACAAGACCTGAAGGAAAATGAAATGAAGGCAATGTCATCTGCACTAACGACCCATCTCGGCTAGAAATTTTTCGTCTTCATTTTTATTTATTTATTTTTAGCTAAGATAACAGGTGACATCATGCTTAGACATATATTTTACAGACACTGACATTATCGTCGTTTTACAAGTTGTAAGTTACGATGAGTGAACTTTTTAAAGTTTTTATAATTTTTTCTACCTTTTATAGCCATATAATGTAGAACAAAAGCTTTTGTATTTTTATGTTCCTCTTATCTTACATGTATTTGGTATTGGAAGTAACCGATATGATGTAGTAAATAAAGAAAAATATTAGAGCGTCTAGTCCGTTTTATTCACAATGTTTGAACAACAGAACAGGCCCGGGAGGCGCTCACAGGACGGGTTACGTACTGTGTAATATATTCAGTCATTTGATATTGGCATGGTAACAACTCGATACCATTTCTGTAACATGAAACAGACGTAAGTTTCAATGGCGGGGGTAAAGCTCTCTATTTCCAAAAATATTCCTTCTTATATGTATGAGACACTGAAACAAATTTTTTTCGTCTGGGTTGTTACTAGGAAGCTGTGGTTAGTTGACTGTTTTCAAGAAAAGAATCATTTGTGATAGAAGCAATCTAAATGAAAAAGTTAAAAATGGTCCGAGTTGATCCAAAAGTTCTCCAGTTCACCTCTTATAGAATAATCATATGAAGATCTTTCAACTTCGTGAAAATGAAAGTTCCGTGATAATGAAAATGATATGTATGTGAAATTACGGACAACAGCGTTTCAAGGTCGTCGCAATCTTCTCATGGAATTCAGAAAATATTCTGTTGCTTTATCTGCGTTGGTAAAAATATCCCGTCAAGTGTAAAAGGATCAAAGTATGCTTGAGATTTCAATGTGAGAGTTGCCAAAACACAATAACCCTAAAGAAAGACGAACGAAATTATTATTTTTTCCCCCGATGTTTTCTTTATGGCATTTCGTAGATTTTCGTTTTACTTTGATCTTCGTTCGGGAAGCTGTGTAACGACATACTGTAAGTTCTTATGTCATTAAGACGCAGCTCCAGTCGAATTAAACGAATAAATAAATATAAGAACCGTGATTGTAAGGTACTGTGAGTCTTTTAAGTCCGAGCTGAACAATAATTTTTAGATTGGAATGGCCAGAATAAGGACAGAAAAAAAGAACGATGGATTTTGGAGGGGGAAGGAGGAAGGGGGGAGAGAGAGAGAGAGAGAGAGAGAGAGAGAGAGAGAGAGAGAGTGAGTGAGTGTGTGTGTGTGTGTGTGTGTGTGTGTGTTTTCAAATTAATTGCGAAAGTTTTCCTTTTGTTGTCATTATAAATATGACTCCAATTTCTTCATTGACTCAAATCAAATGACACACTGTTAAAGGATACTAGCAAAACGTTAGCATACTCACTTCTGCCATGTATATAACAGACTGTCTCTTCCATTGTGTGATACGATGAGACGATGACACCACGTTAGAAAAATTGAATTATTACCTCGCTCTCTTGTCTCCCAAACAAGCCTTTCTGAAAACACATTGTACCTATACCCGGATACCTGCTGGGCCTAACTATCATTTTAAAAAAGAATCACACTGGGTGTAACCTCGTGACAAATTAAAACATTGTGTCTCGAGGGAAGCTGAAATCGCACCTTTGCTCTCACGGACATTCCCACTCCATTCTGCCAGTACCTTTATTTTATTTTTCATATCTCACAGATCTTCCCTAGATCCTGGCGGATTAGCACACATAGAAGACATTACATCGTGGAGAGATGGCTTAGCTACAGCATACGGTGTTTGCTTACAGAAGAGAGAGATTTGGAATAGTGGAGCTATGAGGACTGATCGTGGGTCGTGCCTGGATAGCTCAGACAGAATTATCCGCAGAAGACAAGGGTCCGTGTTCGTGTCGCGGTCTGGCATACAATTTCTATCTGCCGGGAAAATTTACAACAGCGTATAATCATTCATTCTGGAATCATTTTGTGTACTGCTGGAGACCATTTCACAAAATATGTCCCGCTGCAGAGCTTTTTCAGCACAGTGTACTAGCATGAAGATGAAAGACCGATACGAGTACACTCTTCGGGACACGCTACTGTTTCTGTCATTCACAGGTGGTCGACAAGGATTTATAGCGCGTTCCACCCATTTATTTCGACCGTGTTCGCCCACCCCTTTCACACTCCGCATTACCAACCATTCCCAGGCCTTCTGCCGTGTACTGCTGTAATTTATTAATTACTTATTGACGCAGAATTTCGCAGCGGCCGGTAGGTGCGGCATCACACCAGCGTCGGTTCCACGCGTTCGCTCGGATGTGGCACTCGCTCGGCTCTAAATCCAGGCACGTGGTTACAAGACCACCTCTCCGCGCCGAATTAACAGCTGTCAGTCGCGTATCGTCCACTGGCTGTTACAGGACGCGGACCTGTCAGCACTGAACGGGAGAATTACTGTACCCCTCGGACGAACACGTGCGCATACAGTGGCCTGTAAACATCTGTTGCCGTCGAACACCCATACCATATAATCCTTTACGATGAACGGAGAAGTGTATGTAGGCCGCTAAATGTGATAAGCTCCGACGCTCTCATAAGTAGAGCCCTAATGTCGGACTGCAGACGACGTTACAGTAAGAAAAGACTCCTCATTAACGAGCAAACTAAGTATTCCAAAGACACAAACAATACAGTGACAACTTTTCCAACAACAAAATAAGTAAATATCAGCTCTGAAACAATATTTTGCGTTACCAACGGGAATATATACAGATGTGCGAAACCTAAGTGCGAAAGGGAATTTCGCATGATGTGTCACTGCCAATTAAAGTGATGATGAAGTCCCATACTCCTTGACAGAGCGTAGGGGACGATGCGGGAGACCCGCACTGCTGTATTAGGTAAGGTCCTAGCGGAGGTGGTTTGCCATTGCGTTCCTCTGGCCGGCTAATTAAAGTAGCTACCTGAAACATAGACCACAAGTAGAAAGAACTGCTCCCATATAGTAGAGAAGGTGACTGAAAGAATTACGCAATGAGACGAAGAAAAATGATACTTTCATTCAGAGACAACAGCTACACTGAAGTCACCGAGATTCATGACGGTACCCTGGACAAAGGAAAAATGGCAGAACATGATTCTTAATATTGTAAGGAAATGAAACGCCAACTGCCGTTCTTATGATCTTACCTAGTGTGCAACTACCAGTTTCGATGCTTAAATGCGCCATCTCCAGGCCGTCGTTGATGCTGAAGGGGTTATCACGATCCACAAATACGATGCATCAGTGACCAACATAATTGGTTTACGCAGACTATCCGTAACTATGATGTCGTCTCTCCAGCCAGTAACTGTTAACCTTCAGTTGATAGTTGAGAGACGACACCCACTTAAAGACAGGTTGTGTAAACCAGCTATGTCGGCCACTGATGCGTCGTACATGTGGATCGTAATACACTTTCAGCATAGCTAAGGCCTGAAGATGGCGCATTGAAACACCTAAACTGGTAACTACCCCATAAATAAGATCATAAGGACGGCTGTAAGCGTTTCATTTTCTTACGACAGCGAACGGCCGTGGTCAGTCCATTCACCGAATATTCTCTCATTCCAAGAGCTCCTCCTCCTAAGCTGTTCGGTGCAGTCGCGCATTTTCATCCACAAAAATGAAGTCAGTGTCAAATGCAGCCCTGAAAAGATGCATATCGAGAAGGAGTATAGTGTCACAATATCACCGAACGGTGAGTGTACCGAATTCAGATATATGGAGATCAGTACGCCAAAGCAACATTATGCCAAACAGTAACACCTGGTCCGCCAAAATGATCAGTTCGACAATATTCCTCGGAGAGGAATGTTTTGGACGTCCAGCTGTTACAGAGTGGGAACAATAATGTTGTATGGACGTACACATCTTCAGGTTTTTGAACACGACACAGTCGGCAGTCAACAATATTGTCACACACTACTCTCTTCCTATGAGCGTCTTTTCAGATGTACATTCGGTCATAGCTTCGATTTGTGGATGACAAAACATTACCGCATCGAACTGCGCTGGCGGTTGAGCTCTTTGAATGAGAGAATATTCGGTCGGCGAATGGACCGGCCAGCCCGTTCCCCCCGACTTAAATCCCTTCGAGCATGTTCCAGATGCCACACATTCGCATGCACCTGTGCCCATCATACCGTTATCAACTGGAACGCCCTATAACACGAATTTCTTACTAACATTGTGTGCCAGCAGGGGAACGTCGCAGAGAATGTATTGCTGTTCGTGGTGATCTCACATCCTATTCCTATTACGAAAATGAATGTCGGTAACTTCAGGGTAAGTATTGTCTCTGAATAAAATCAAATGGTGCAAATGGCTCTGAGCACTATGGGACTTAACATCTGTGGTCATCAGTCCCCTAGATCTTAGAACTACTTAAACCTAACTAACCTAAGGACACCACACACATCCATACTCGAGGCAGGATTCGAACCTGCGACCGTAGCAGTCGCGCGGTTCCGGACTGAGCGCCTAGAACCGCTAGACCACCGCGGCCGGCTCTGAATAAAAGTATCATTTTTGTTTGTCTCATTGCGTGATTCTTTCAATCGCCTTCACTAATACACTGGAGCCCTTCTTTCTATGTAAGGTCATAGTTTCATCTAGTTATTTTACCTGGCAGTGTCACATCATGCGAAAATTACTTTCGTTCTTAAGTGTATGACTACAACGATGTATGTTACAAAAACGGGAGAAAGGAAGGAAGCGATACAACTGGAATATTTTTGATACATTCGAATGTAAAAATTGCATTCAGAATCATCAACGAAATTAGAAGGCAATAACGGGCACTAAGACAGTCACGTCTAACGACTAAGGACTACGACAATGGGAGGACCAAAAGGAAACAAAAGTAATACTAAGGACAGAAGTTTTGTTACGTAGGAGTCAACAATGAAGATATTGCCCTTAAGGGGCTGGTGGACCAGGCAGAATGACATTGTTTGTCAATAAAAAGGAAGAGGTAGTGTACAAAATTTGTGGTACATTGTAAATTGTGCCTTTTCCACAATAAGGTTTTGTCGTCTCCCTATTACCACCAGTCTCCACAGGTGTTTTATTAATTCTGACGACGTGCGTGCAGTAGAATCACTTCTTTAGTTGGAATATATTTTAAATACACCACTCTGACGTAAATCACTCTCCTTTATTGACGCAGATGGCTACTGTAGTTACATCTGAATATAGAATAAACACATTTCGAAACCGGTTGCGTTAATAAAGACATTTCAGTTGCAGCAGTGAATGTGGGCTGGAAATAGAGTTCAAATTCTATATACATCTCCCATTTTTGCAAACTATTTCTTTTCTGTTCCACGTAATCAAGGATGTGATTAAATTAATACAGCTCCGACGAAGCTTAACCAACTCATTATAGATTTCTACTTGAAATGAACTAAAATTACTCTTGGGGCTGTTGGATTTACGACAATGATTAAACAATTTGTTCTACGAAAGGAGTTTATGCGAACTGTATAAACAATGTTTCGATTTGGGGAAAGAAAAAATAGCTTTTTAGCAATGAACCTTATAACAGGACGTTATACAACAAAAATCTTCTCTACCACTCATATCTTACCTATTTGTGATGTAAAGATTTAGATGGCGATAGGTGAAAGTTGGAGACATCACCATAAATCAGTTTTGGGCAGAAGTCACGAAGTCTAGATTACAAACGTTTGTTACACCGTTTACTCGTGTCTGTGACAGAAGTGAGTGAAGAAGGAAAAGGAAGTCAATTTTCTAGGTTGCTTAACCGATGAATGTGTGTTTCAGCCCGAATAAATTACTGTGCAATTCTGTTTTTATTTACTTCTCTCCCCGAGCGCTTGTTTCATCCAGTAATTCGACGCCCTGAAAGTAATAAGTGATTCATTGTAGCACCCATGAGGAAACATCAGTTCTACATATTTCTGTAAAATTTAAAATTTATTCGTGTTCAATCTCTGTAGCATAGCAAAGTTCAAAACTGAACCGTATTTTACCTTCCATTTTCTTATCCTTCCCCAATAATCTATTATCAATCCGGCACTGTTTGTTCGGCAACACATCTAACACAACGTTTTGCACGACGGACACACAAAGTGCACCGCGTCTAATGTTCACAAATTTTAGCGAGGCAGAGCTCGGACAGAGAGGAGTTGAGAAAGGAAAAAAAAAGAAAAAGAGGACAGCTCGTTTCATTTTTCTTTATCTGGACCGAGTAAGGTTATTGCTCTCTGGGGAGCAGAATGTATTCTGTTTCCCCTGGCTCGCTCTTCCTTTCCCCTGTCTCATCTTTCCAATGCTCACACCACATTATTATTTCCTTTCTTTCCTTTTTTCCGTTCGTCTTCGCCGCGTCGCTCCCCCGCATACACTTTTTCCCAGGCCGGCAGCGCACTCCCTTAGTCTTCATTTCTGCGCGAGGCGTTCGTCGGCGCCAGTACCTGGCCTCACGGCTGGCGCGTGTAATCTCCCCTCGATGAGAGATTTATCACCCAGGGTTGGCAGCAGTGGCCGGGGGCGCCCCTTGGCGCCTAGCCAGTCGCCCGGACGAGCCAATCGGCGCGCCGCACTTTCGCTACCAATTTCGGGATTACTTCAAACAGCCGCGAGGCGCTGCAAGGCTCTTGTTCCTGCTGCCGCAGGGCACTGGTGTTTACCGGCTTTCGCCCGTGCGGGATGGCCAATAGTCGGCGAGGTTTTTTACACCAGGGAAATGACCGCGTTGTTGAATGAGTGGTCTGGAACTGGCGCTGGTGGTGCTATGTTTTTCAGTTGCTAGGCAACAATGCATTTATCTTTGCTTGACGAAATTTACAAGTTCCCGATCCGAGTGTGTTTACATGGTAAGTTGACAACCATGAGTTTGGTTTTCCCAAGTCACCTCATATGAAACCCAGCGATGCTGCTACGTTTCCGCTTGACGTGCTCAACGCTGACTGGATTTGTATTATCAGGGCAGCGAATACAGAGTGCTACTGAGCCAAGCTGCATAGTCAACGCTATAGTGGTGTGCATGTAACAACGTCGCTTGTGAGGCAAAACGCGTTTATCGTGAGGTGCTCCAATGATTTCTGACGCCTCTGTCTGCACCGCTTGCTTCAGGGTGTATGTACAACATTTGGTGGTGGTTTCATGTTAGTTTAGATCCTGTGAAGGTATTTTGACACAGTGTTCATTGTGCAGAGTACATAGCAAACGCAACAAGTATTGTGTTAACAAGCGACGGTGATAGTTATACCCAACAAATACGAGGGACGTTCCATATTGATCGACATTTCATTTTTTCTAATCATTCATGGTGCGCCATTTGACTCATCATTGCAGTCGCAAGCGTGAATATTTCGTCCAAAAGGGACGGAATTACGAGGTCCGCGATTATTGATCAGTACAAATAAAACACTTGCTGTGTCAGAGATTTGTTTATTTTGCCACTCTGCGCTTCGATGGTTCACACCATCATCTTCAAGTGGAGAATCTTTTATTTACATGGCTGGTCTGTGACTGTGAAAAGACGTCTGCACTCTTGTCAAGAGTTGAGGCGAACATTAACATAAGTTAAAAAAAAAAAAAAAGATGAGTTTTACTAATTGGGCAGCAGAGTAATAGCTGATGGGTGTAGAAGAGAGGATACAAAATGCAGTGAAAATAGCAAGGAAAAGCGTCTCTGAAAAAGGGAAATTTGTTAATAAAGAATATAAAGGTCTTTTGTGAAACTATTTCTCTGCAAGTAGTCTTGTACAGAAATGCTATGCGGACGTAAAGTGCTCAGACAAGAAAAGAAGAGAATAAAGCGTCTCAAAATGTGGTGATAGAGACGAACACTGAAAATCAGATGGGTGGAACCGACGATGGATGAAGAGGTACTGAAGCAGGCTGGCGAGGAAGGATGTTTATGGCAAAACCTGACTAAATGGAGGTTGCTGATGGGACACATGAAGCATCAGTGGAATGGGAAATTTCATAATGGAGGTAAATGTGGGCGGTAACAGTATTGAAGAGGGGGATGGACTAGTAGGATAGGCTAGCGCGGAAAGCTACGTAAATCAGTATTCGGACTGAAGATCACAACAACAGCAACTGATAATAACATAAAAGTCAAAACTAAACATGTCAGCCGCGCGGGATTAGCCGAGCGGTCTCAGGCGCTGCAGTCATGGACTGTGCGGCTGGTCCCGGCGGAAGTTCGAGTCCTACCTCGGGCATGGGTGTGTGTGTTTGTCCTTAGAATAATTTATATTAAGTAGTGTGTAAGCTTAGGGTTCAAAAATGGCTCTGAGCACTATGGGACTTAACATCTACGGTCATCAGTCCCCTAGAACTTAGAACTACTTAAACCTAACTAACCTAAGGACATCACACAACACCCAGTCATCACAAGGCAGGGAAAATCCCTGATCCCGCCGGGAATCGAACCCGGGAACCCGGGCGTGGGAAGCGAGAAGGCTACCGCACCACCACGAGCTGTGGACTAAGTTTAGGGACTGATGACCTAAGCAGTTAAATTCCATAAGATTTCACACACATTTGAACATTTTTTTTGAACTAAACACGTCAGAAACTCATAAATAGGAGTACGGTACACTAATGGAACAACGGATGCAGAATAAGAGTTGACCTTTGTGACGAGAAACGGGTACAACGCTGGGATATGGAGTAGACGTCACATCTCCTTTAATCGCTGCCGATGCGTTTCTCGCCTTGTCTCCTCTAAATGCTCTCCTTTATTACTTTTTCCTTACTAAAAAAAAAAAAAAAAAGACATCTACTTCTTTCACTTTGAAAGAGAAAAAGGAAGAAAAGAATGAAAGAAAAAGAGCCGACAGGAAGTTGGTGTGCTCTTTAAAAAGTTTGAATTATGACGCCGAGGGGGAGGAGGTGGTTTGCGGCGAACGGCGGGCTCGCAGCTCAGTCACGAGCCGGCTACGTCAGCGGCCGGCCGGGAACTTTAAAAACAGCCCGAAAAGGGACGGCAAGATGAGCAGCGCGCCCAGTAGGGTGGCGCGGGGAAGCGGCGCGGGGGCGGATCGTTTGCGCCGCGGGGTGTCGGAGGAAGCTGCCGGCCGGAGCTTAAAGTTTTGTGCAAAAGCCGGCCGCGCGGCGCGCGGGTGACGCCGCAGCCTGCCCCGGCAGGGGGATGACCGAAACAGCGCCACCTCCCTAATTGGATTAGTGAATCCCGTGTCTCGGCGCATTGCGCTCAAGGGGCTCAAATGACTTTGTGTTGCGCAGTATGCACAAAATATAGTGAAGAGTGGAGGCGGAGGGTGGGTACTGGTCATTTGCAAAGTTTAACCCTTTCGTGAGCCGTGGGAAACATGCTTCCCACTACAATGAACTCGCTCCTAGTCCGTGGGATTCGCAGTTTCCACCTCTGTACGGTGTTACCACCTAGAGAACAGTATAGGGTACTACTTCCATTCGAAAGTTCCCGCCGTTTTTGCTGTACCTTCGCGCAGAGGCATTGTATAGCTGAGTTTTGCAATGTAGAGGAGCCTTTCAGTGCTGTTTGCGTGACATTTTGTGATTTTTTCCTCAAAGCTATAGTATAAGGTAAATACTTTTGATTTACCCAAATTTATGAAGGAAAGCGTAAAATTGGAACGAGGCGAATTCCAGTTTGTAACAAAAGGAGCCATTTCTGCAGTAAAATGGATGGATAACCGTCCAGTCACTTTCCTGTCCTCAATTCATGACCCATGACAAACAGCCACAGTGAAAAGGAAAAACAAAGATGGTACTAGTACAGAGATTTCTTGTCCTGAAGTTGTGGCAGAGTACAACAAAAGAATGGGTCGTGTCGATAAGTTTGATCAGTTACGAGAAAGGTATGCTATTGGCAGACGTTCTGTAAAACGGTGGCACAGAATATTTTATTTCCTGGTGGACGTTGCTGCAGTGAACAGTTTTATCCTGTGGAAAATAAGTAAAAGAGGAAGTGGACAGCATGATCAGCTCACATAGAGTATCCATCCAGCCAGACTATTGATCGCTGGCTTCTCATCCCAAAAAAGGTGTGGACAAAAACCTGTCTTTCTGGCAAAAAGAGGTAAAGTACCTGAAGATTTTCGTCATGTGGCTATAGGGGAGCATCAACCCATTTTAGGAGAAACCTACTGCACGTGCCGTCATTTTAGTACCAAAGCTGGTGAAAAGAGCACTCGCGGTGTTTGTACATATTGTCAAATTCCTCTCTGCATAGACCCACGTTTCAGAAAATTTCGTGGCAAGTAATTGTGAACAATCATTGTAACAAGAGAAGTAAATTTATCAAATAAATATGACATATATTGAAAAAGTTGTTTTTGTCATTTAGCTCCAAGGAAGGGCAGTGGGAAGAATACTTCCCACCTTGTTGTGTGACGTCACTTCCACAGTTGGAGCAAATTTGATATTCTGTATAATAAATATACTTATCTGTTAACTACTATCTGATCTCCATTCATTAAAAAAACTGCTCAATAATTTTGCCCACGAAAGGGTTAAATGGAAAGGTGTTCAGGAGACCACATATTGCTGCATGGTAGGTGTGACAGTTATGAGAGCGGGTTTGCAGACTAACTTCGACGAGTACACTGGAACGAGGATAAATACACCGTCTGATCAAAAGCATTTGGACACCCGTATGTTATCGAGAACTGACCACTAGACGCCATGAGAAGCGGACCCGTATAAAAGGAGACGGGGAATACCGAGTCGTCTGTTGCGCGTTCTTTCGCAGTTCCAACTCCACTGTTCACATGTGCCGTCGCCGTCCTCCGTGTTTTGTGCGCCGTGTCAACAAGTGTTAGTGTTTTTATCGTCTAGCGTGAACGGCTTCATGTTTATTGTTTTTTGTATCTTCGTTTTTTTGCCCGCCGTTTTTTTGTATTATCTGTATCACCTCTATGTCATGTTATTGTTCCACTTAAGGCTGAAGAGCAGCGTAATTTGCTGCTGACAGCCCGCCTGTATAGGTGATTAAAATTACAATAAAGGAAAAAAAAAACCGAGTCGTCAACAGAGAAGCAGTAACAACAGATGGCTCGGTCAGGGAGCTCAGTGGCTTCGAACGTGTACTAGCCATTGGAATGTCACGTGAGAAACCGAGCCACTAGGGACATTTCAACCCTGATGAAGCTACCCAACACACACAAGATGGATAACAGGAGTATCAGTAACAAACAATTATTTTTTGTAGTAGGGAAGTAGTTCCCCACTCTTAGCGTTGACGGCAGTGTGGCTCCGTATTCGAAGTTTAATTCGCTGACTATGGTAATTCACTTAAGATATCTATCTAACTTACAACTGTTTATCAAGACTACTGTATGTGCCTATACTCAGTTCTGTCTCTGACTAATATCTTCACTGGACACTTGTCGTGGAACAGTCACTCGTAAATAGCGGCTTACTACTACGGTGGCAACTGAAGATAGTGTCGGCTGCTATAAACTTGAGCTATAGAACTGTAGCCACTCGGACTGAACTCCGTGAACGGGAACTGAACTCTCCGCGAATTGGGACAGAGTGGCCTCAAGTCGCTATTTACCCCAAGACCGGCGAAATAATCTCGCAACCACCACAGGTGGAAACGCAACCGCCCAAAAACACTACTACTTGGGAAAGTTAACCACCTATGGACAGCACCCTCACACAAATACTGGTGATCCCCTACAGCACAGCAAAATCAACTAGCACTGCCAGGTGTAGACTAGCCGACCAACCGGCAACGCAGAGAAGCCGTAATACCCACTAAATGCAAACAAACTGTTGCATAGTGATCGATTTACGACCAGTCGACCACTTATAAGACAACCATGCCATGATACAGGTACATATGCTGCAGCTGGCCCAGAAGACCTCGCAGGTGTCCATCGCAACAGCAACTGTACCGAGCACTGCACGATATCCAAAACTAACAACCACCCTACCCTTGCATGACCTGTAGCAGATGGCAAGAAAACCGCTACTGCTGTTACTAGCCGACCAGACTGTCGCAGTTTTTTTCCCTTGGCGCTTGCCTTGGCATTCCATCCCCCCACCCCTTTCCCCCCTCTGCCCTTGAAACCGATACACTTCGTTCGCTTTTCGCTCACTATGTCCTCTATGCGACCGTGTTAGTGAGTAATCCTATCCAGACGCAAGGATAACATCACGGTCCCATGTCCTGTGAAGTCCTCGATTAGTAACAAACAAATAGGGAGTTGATAATACATCTCTTGAAATGGTCATCACGTCGGTGTGTGCATGCTAGGGTAGCCGTCTTCTAAAATAATGATAATAATCGTAATAGTAATAATAATCTCGCATCAGCGAAGAGGCAAGTAGTTCCGTATATGAGCGTCCCCTCTAGCAATTGATACCACTAGCGGAGGACGAATCTGCCGCTCTGAGAGTCTTGTAGCGGAAGTTGAAATCTGACCGTCCGCAGCTCGTGGTCGTGCGGTAGCGTTCTCGCTTCCCACGCCCGGGTTCCCGGTTTCGATTCCCGGCGGGGTCAGGGATTTTCTCTGCCTCGTGATGACTGGGTGTTGTGTGCTGTCCTTAGGTTAGTTAGGTGTAAGTAGTTCTAAGTTCTAGGGGACTGATGACCATAGATGTTAAGTCCCATAGTGCTCAGAGCCATTTGAACCATTTGAAATCTGGCCATTATTGTGAGCGCCACCTTAGTGGCAACAGATTGGAACTCTGTGCGGCATGGAAAGTGGCGCTCTCTGGTGCTTACTGCTGCGTCGAAGTGAGTAAGCTCACAGCACCGGGGTCTGCGCAGCATACTGTGACTTCGGCGCTCACTGAGGTTGCAGTAATTACACAGAGCTCTAGCCACGAGGCACTCCCGCAGACGAAGTTTTGGAGTTTCTGCGCTGCGCCACGACGTAGGAAGTGGCCGAACTGCGGCGGGGCAGAGAATTAGTGGTAACGACACGGAGTCACGGAAAGACGACGACAAACGCGGCCGAGTCAGCAAGTGAAGTGCGGAGAGACCGACCGCTGGCGTGACTGGGCGACATCTCCAGGCTGCCAGCTCGCCATGAAAGACGGCTCGGGATGCGTCGCAGACGGGGACGGGAGGCGGAGCCGGTCTACTGGCGAGTTCCTGGCGGATACGCGGCAGCGCCAGCAGCAGCAGCAGCAGAAGGAGAAGAAGAACAACAACAACCTGCGACTCATCGCGGCGCCAGCGGAGCGAAAAATTAGAACCGTTTAAGGAAGGGCGGCAGGGCGTTTCTCGCAACAACTAGGTGGAAAATAGTTTGCCGCTCCAGCGACCCGCGATCCGGCGTGCATTCGGAACGCTCTAGAAAAAGACAAGTATCGCTCGTAGCGTGTGTTTTTCGGGAATTCTCCAGGGTACAATGGCACTGTTGGTATTTCTTCGACTAAATTCCGCTACACTGTCGTTCAGTATCTTCCGATTTCCCAAGGACACTTCTAAATTAACTTGTTGGTTTTAAATGCACGCTTTCGCTGTGTTGGGGACTTCTTGACAGCACGCAGCATATTATCTTAGATGGAGAACCGTCGACAGAAGTAGACGTAACTTCGGTCGTACCCGAGGGAAGTGTGTTAGATTCTTGGTGGTTTCTCTGTATTCAAAAGCCGGCCGTGGTGGTCTAGCGGTTCTAGGCGCTCAGTCCGGAACCGCGGGACTGCTACGGTCGCAGGTTCGAATCCTGCCTCGGGCATGGATGTGTGTGATGTCCTTAGGTTAGTTAGGTTTAAGTAGTTCTAAGTTCTAGGGGACTGATGACCACAGATGTTTAGTCCCATAGTGCTCAGAGCCATTTGTATTCAAAATTTTTGCATATGACTTGTAGTGGTGGCGGGGTGGGGGGTGGGGGGGGGGGGGGGGTGGGGGGGACAGATCATGTCATGTGGAACAACTTTTGTTAGAAGCAGTACATTCGTTGCCACTTCTTGATGAAGTTGGCTTTATTTTTATTATTGGTTATGCCCCTGAGAGGCAGCACGGCGTAGGTAATCTACAGTGTGCAGATGCAGTGTGTGTTGCCTACAACCCACTTACCTGCTCCATACGAAACGTGACAGGTCGAACAAAATTGAAGTTCCTGATTCACTTCTAAAATATCTATCTCCACCTAGAGCCACTCATTCTCAATATTTTCTTTTTGAGAATCACGCTATCAAATTACTTGGGTAGTTAGTATGCAGATGCAGTACACCTGATTAGTAGTCTCCACGTCTTGCCAGATGCCTGATCAATAATAAAACGACGACTAACGTCACTCTAAAGTGTCAGAAAACATTTTTCTCTAAGAGAAGGCCTTCTCCACGACGTGATATACCAACCCCCAGAAGTCTGATGCAAAGATTCTTAAAGACATTGTATAGTAGAATGGTTCTTTCATCTGTATTTATGGGCCTTACTTCACTTGTGATTGACTTCCGTATGAGATTTCACATTCTACAGGCCTCTCTATGACACCAGAGAATCCTGTAAATACCGCGTAAACATTCTTATACATCTAATAGAGGGTACTATGAATCAGTGTCCGGTATGATGTACCTTCTTTCCCATTTATAATGTCAACGAAAGCAGCACATCAACACTGTTGGAAAAAGTTTCAGCATAACAGACATGGTTCCTTTTTCCCCCTCTATGAGATGTATGATGGCATTGCTCATTATCCACATGATCATCTGGTATCACAGAGGGGCCTGATAATTGTGTAATGTAATACTGAAATCGATAGCAAATAAAATAAGACCTGTAAATATATCTGAACGTGTCGTCCTCACGGCTTGAAGATATAGTAATAGCTGTTGTCCAGTGGTCTGTACGAAGATAGATCTTGTATATCAATCACCTGTCCAGTGGTCTGTACGAAGATAGATCTTGTATATCAATCACCTGGCAGACAATGTTAATTGCTTGTTTGTATTTTTTTGCTACCAGTAAATTTTATTTGCTTTTATGTTTAATTTAATATATTGCAACGCGTTTCGAGCATGTTGTTTCCATCTTCAGGAGTTTATTCATTCATCAAGAAAATTATCACTTAAAAATAAAATGTCAAACTAAATTAACATAGGACTTTCTGTTTATTCATCGGTGCTGGTGAGGCAGTTGGAGTATTTGAAGGGAGGGAGAGGAGAAGTGGTTGGCCAGAAATTGATTTCAGAAATTGATGTCCAATGATGTCTTTTGCTGGTGTGGAACTGTGTCTCATTGTTTATTGTGATTGAAACGACAGACTGTACGGGATGCACCTAGTTCTCCATCAGTTATTACGGTGCGAAAATCGTATGAACCTTTTCATTTGACAGGCGTTCAGTTACGATTTTGGCATCTCAAAGCTTCTTTTGCGTCATTGGTACGTTGTTGGAGCTGTTGTGATACACTTCACAATTGCACTATTTATTTTGGCACATTTCACACAGATATTCGCGATACTGACAGTTTGGTAATCGTTTGTTTCACATTGGCGAATCGTAAATCTGTTGTATTAGAACTGACTTAAGACGACTGAAGAATGTAAAATGAGACACAGTAGTCGATACTCATTCACAGCCTGCAAGGCCGCCATATTGTATTACGTGTACAGTGTTTACAGTTATGTAGAAAATTTTTTGCAGTGAAATGCCGAAAAACAATGCCAAAATAAATAGTACTATAGTGTAACGTCTCACAACTGCTCAGCCAGCGTACCAGTAATGCAAACGAAGCTTTGGGTCGCCAAAAGCGTAAGTGAACAACTGTCAAATAAGAAAAACCTGTCACCCGATATTTGGACCATAACAACTGATGCCAAACAATCTGCGTCCCACGCAGGCTGTCGTGTCAGTCACAATAAACAACGAGACACAGTTCCATACCAGCAGAAGACATCATTGGACATCAATTTCTGTATGAATAAACTCCTAACGATGAGCAGATCATGCTCGAAACGCATAGCGAGATGCTAACTGAAACATAAAAAACAAATAAAAGTTACTGGTGGCAGAAAATAGATAAATATTCCACGCAGTCACGGTTCCCACGGCCGGCCGGTGTGACCGAGCGGTTCTAGGCGCTTCAGTCTGGAACCGCGCGACCGCTACGGTCGCAGGTTCGAATCCTGCCTCGGGCATGGATGTGTGTGATGTCCTTAGGTTAGTTAGGTTTAAGTAGTTCTAAGTTCTAGGGGACTGATGACCTCAGATGTTAAGTCCCATAGTGCTCAGAGCCATCTTTGAACGGTTCGCAAACGTGGTCAGTAAGGCCACAAGTAAATATTAATTCCATCAACCGACTTTTCACAGGTGATGCAGTCTTCACACCATATGAATACCACTTTCGTTCAGTTTCACCTTGTTCTAGCTAAATACTCGATAACAGTTGCGTAACGAAGGGGAGATCTAAATGAATAGAATCTAAACGGGAAAATGCCACCTCCATTCGATAAAAGTATTGTCGAGGGCTATTTTCCAATTTATGTACGCTTACTCTCGCGTATATAACAAGATAAATAAACTGTGTGATGGAGGTGGTGCTGGGACGTTCCACTGAGATATAGGAGAGAATCTAACCGTGCTCTTTGCGGTTTTCTAACACGTCCATATGGGTAAGGACACTGTGGACAATAAACACAGTACATTCTTTTGTCTTACAGTGCAATGTCTATAATCGTGTGATTCGACACTAACTGTCTGGCACACGGTCTTTTGCGTCTCAAATCAACAGCACAAGGATGTGCATTAACGTAAACGTCCGGTAATACCTAGATGGGCACGGGAAGTTTCTGCGAGACGGTACGGTATCATAATTTTGAAAGCTTGTAGCTATTTCCAAGCACACGTGTACGCCGGCGTATAAGAAAAGCACGCAGGGCGGAAGAGAAACTTCGCTACTCGACTACATCGCGTAGCTATCGACCGAGGTAGCGTTCGCGCTGAATTACACGCGCGTAATCGTTTCCATTAACACCCACCAGGCACGGGCGCTCGTAATTTATGAATACCGGCAGGTACTGAAGTAGAGACACCTGTTTTTGTTCAGCAGCGGAGAAGCAATACGCGTTACTATCAGGCGGGAGTCTTTATTTTCCCCGGTAAAAATTTCATCCGTTACGCAAATAGGGTAACAGAAGGCACGACCTCGAAATGTTACCTCTCGCAGCCGACCGACAGCTGTTACGCTGTATGAATTCTTCACAAGTTAAATCGGGAATTCCATCTCTCGCCCGCGAACGCTTTGTGTGCGCAGGCGCCGGTAATGCGAATGCAGCGGTGTCGGAGCGCTCCGCGTAATTTGCCCACGGGAACGAAAATCCGGCGGCCCTTTTGTAGCTGGTGTTAACAATACAGGTCGAGGCAGCAGTTATGGCAGACGACACGGGATCGCCTCAAATTGCCGGTGCCGCATTGTGAGGGCTGGCTTTCAATAGCTGACTATTTGCCCCTGACTGCCGGGCGGTTGTCTGCTGTACAAACAACTGGTTTGATCCGGGCGGGGGCGGCGGCGGTGCGGTGCGGCCTCCAAACGGCAGTACACAGCGCTATTTCGAAATACTCGGTGGCTTTTCTCTGGCATAATTCGTCGGTGCAGGGCAAACGGTATGTACTACAATGAAATATTAAGTAAATGCTGCATATTTCACCAGAATTTTTGTACTTTGCTGAAGCCTATAGTGATGTGTACGTAAGAAGACGGATGGTGGGGCGATGCGCAGTGGGAAGGGTCTGCGTAACACGTGATGCTGTAGCAAATAGCTTCTCTGTGCCTCGAATGGTTTGGCGTATGTGGAGACCATTCAGCATTGATTTAACTATTAGTACAACTGTGATGAGATCACTTAGCTGCTGTAGTGTTCATTATGTACGATATAATGTAAACACAAAAATATTATTGCACCTGGCGGTGAGGGCCCTTCGGCCTGCTTATCGTGAGTTTTTATGGCGATTTTTCAAGAGGACACGCTGAACTACTTGATATGTGTCGTCACCACATGTTTACGGTAACGTCCACGGGAGGCCAAGTGCAGTAATATCGTGGTAGACTAATATTACGTAAGTAAGTGACTACGATCTAGGCAGAATTAGAAGCAGAAACAGTGGCCCAACGTGCCGATCACGCAGCGTTCCCATTGCCAGGGTAGGCAACAGCTGGATCGTAAGACGTGCGACAAAGGACACACTGACAATGCCAGAAGGTATTCTCTTTCCCTCTCTGTGCAGAACGCATCACGCACCCTCCTACTTATTAGCACACAACCATAGTTTTGAACTAAGTCCGCCGGCCGCGATGGTCTAGCGGTTGTAGGCGCGCAGTCCGGAACCGCGTGACTGCTACGGTTGCAGGTTCGAATCCTGCCTCGGGCATGGCTGTGTGTGATGTCCTTAGGATAGTTAGGTTTAAGTAGTTCTAAGTTCTAGGGGACTGATGACCACAGTAGTTAAGTCCCATAGTGCTCAGAGCCATTTGAACCGTTTGAACTTAAATCCAATGATTCGGCAGGCTCGCAGTGCCCCTTGTGGAAACTATGAAAAGAAACTGCTACATGGCCGGCCGGGGTGGCCGAGCGGTTCTAGGATCTACAGTCTGGAACCGCGCGACCGCTACGGTCGCAGGTTCGAATCCTGCCTCGGGCATTGATGTGTGTGATGTCCTTCGGTTAGTTAGGCTTAAGTAGTTCTAAGTCTAGGGGACTGATGACCTCAGATGTTAAGTCCCACAGTGCTCAGAGCCATTTGAACCATTTTTTGAAAACCTTTCAGAAGGCTGATAACACGAAATGAACAAATGCTAGAAGTAAGTAGAATCTAAATGAAACGTCGGATTCTTCGTCTGATGATCCGCATTGTAACCTAGTTGTGGTTTCGTCTACGGGAATCGCATCAGGAGAGAAGCGTCGTAGAGTGTTATGTGACTCCGCTGTGAATCTTCGAGAGTGCTTCGTCTTGTAGCATCGGGTCGGCGCGACCGTACGAAGGTGCTTCCGAGCTGGCGCCGTAAGTCGTGGACTTGGATTACGGCGCCCGGGCAGCCATTACGCCGGTGCTAAAGTTGATAACAGGTCTGATGGCGCCTGCTTTACCGGCTAACGAAACCTAATAACATAAAACTAGACCTTTCCGTGTCGGCCACGTGCCAGGCAGTAAACCGCCATAAATGGTATCTCAGCCGTAAGATGATACAGTCTTGCCACGATGCAACAACCACGAGCCACTGCTCAGTTCGCTTCGCCACTGCCCGCCCCTCCCCCCTCCCTCGCTCCCACCGACGACTGTACATTTTTTGTTTTATTTTCCCGCCCACTACGCTGTACCTCCCCCTCTCATCTTGCGCAGCAGCCGGGCGGCTAGCGGTCCCCGGCGACCCTGCGCGTTTTACAGGCGGCCGGTTTCCGCCGCGATCCAGGTGGGGCGGCCGTGAGGCTGAAGATAACACGCCGTTTAGGTTTTATGTGTTAATAAAGCCGGGGTTAGGGCTGCGCATGATGTGGGCCAGCTCTGGTCCGCTCGTACGGTCGGCCATCAAACGCCGCCGTCCGGTACCGCTGACGCGGCTATCTGCTCGGAGCCGGACCCGCCGTGCCCTTCTTTCGCGTCCAGCGGCCTCTGTCGACCGTGCTGCGTTTGCATGGGCACGGCTCGCTCCAGGGACAGCCCACAGTTGTCCGGTCCTCCAACTTCATTGCTTGGAAGTTCTATATCTTAAGAAAAGGTGTCACACACAAAAAAGTTCCTGTAATATGTCCGAAAACAGATACCTACCTGCTCAGATATGGGTCGTATAACCGTGACGAGTAATGTGAGGTATTCGGTAGCATAAACAGGATTCACAAGATATGACATAGTAATTTAATCTAATACGCATGTGCTAGCAGATGCAGATCCTCGAGAAATCGTGGAGACGAGGCAGCAGGATCGCTTCAGTATCAGCAGGAACTGTCGGTGACGGACTCAATGGGTCCTGCACACTTAGCTGACAAAAGTAATTTGGGTCGCAATATGCACATATACAGATGGCGGTAGTATCGCATACACAAGGCCGAGCTGTCGCTTTTACTCAGCTGATTCAAATGGAAAGGTTTCGGACATGAATATAGCCTGTAAAGAAACTCAATAATGTTTGGACTCTCATACCAAAGATTCATTTAAAGTATTTAACAATGACGGACGAAAGAAGATACGCTCTTCATTTATTAGTTTTAGTAATAGTGACATTTCGTTTTTCACATGATGATGATGATGATGATGACGATGAAGTCCCATACTCCGTGACAGAGCGAAGGGGAACGATGCGGGAGACCCGCACCGCCGTACTAGGCAAGGTCCTAGTGGAGGTGGTTTGCCATTGCCTTCCTCCGACCATAATGGGGATGAATGATGATGATGATGATGATGAAGACTACACAACAACACCCAGTCATCTCGAGGCAGGAAAAATCCCTGACCCTCCGGGAATCGAACCCGGGACCCCGTGCTCGGGAAGCGAGAACGCTACCGCGAGACCACGAGCAGCGGACATGTCGTGGTGATAAGACGTATAAACGAAGTGCTCTGTAATTTCAAGTGAAATTGTGCTAAATAACGAAAGCAACTTCTGACACAATACGATTTTCTCATTTACGATAGCATGGATCCCAGCTCCTGTAACTCTGGAAGATTATTATTATTTTAATTTTGTACTGAGAATTTATATGCAGGCGACGATCTTCACGACGGCGCTGCTCAGCTACAGAGGTACGTGAATGTGTTCATTTCCTTCCCTTCGTAGCCTCCAGTGTCAGTTTCAATATTTTGGCCATATTTGCAGTGACACTGAGAATCTGCAGTCTTTCTTTTAATTTGATTACTAAATCCAATTATTTTCTTTCTCACGTGAATAAATGTATTTTAACCAAAATTCTTTTTACCCAGGTCACGGGGAATCATAGTACTTAGAACGTATGTGCCTCTATCCCGACCGTACGTTCGTGTACAACTGTGTACCGGCGTAACTATACGTATGACCCACTTCCCTCACAGTAGTAATTCTTATTTTGAACCACTTACTCCGGAAGAATGTACGTGCCCTCTTATTTTATACAGTCAGTCGGGTGTATTCCCTAATAACGTTACTTTTAGCAGTGGTTTAGTTTCCACGATTGACCTTCGTCTCAGTCGCAACGTCGCTTCACGGGAAATTTTTATTACGCGACATTCATACTAACTCTCATTTCATAATTACGATGTCGGCTGACTAAGTTTTTAACGATTTAACGGGGCGGTTACAAGCCGTAAGACGGGAATTAACAGACTTTGAACTTAGAACGCTAGTGAGATACTCCGTTTAGAAAATGATTAGGGGATTCTATATTCCGATATACACCGTGTCAATAACGTGCCGAGAATACACAATTAGAGGCTTTACCTCTCACCACAGACAATACAGTGACCGACAGCCTTCACTTAACGAACGAGAGCAGCGGTGTTTGCGTAGAGCTCGGAACGTTTATGTCCATAGTAAGGTGTGATTTTTTCATCTAACAAAGAACAGTTATATCGTGTGTTGTACTGACTGAGTATCTGATTACGTGTACCTGTATATTTACCTGGCTCTGTCTTAAACAATCTGTCGACCAGCAAGAAAGTAATACCAGTAAACCCAAATTAATTAAAACCTATCTATGATAATGACAAATTAGATGTAATTACATTCAAAAAATGGCTCTGAGCACTATGGGACTTAACACCTTTGGTCATCAGTCCCCTAGAACTTAAAACCACTTAAACCTAACTAACCTAAGGACATCACACACATCCATGCGCGAGGCAGGATTCGAACCTGCGACCGTAGCGGCCGCACGGTTCCAGACTGAAGCTCCTAGAACCGCTCGGCTTCTCCGGCCGGCTAAGTACACTCAAATCTACGCGATCTTACTGCGGCCCTGTAAATATGAATAAGTACAAAAGTGGTCCCTGTGCGAAAATCCATAAATTGTGTGAAATAAATTTCTTACTTCGTATTGGTGCCGCCTGGGATAACGTGCTGTTCTGCTCTCAGCACTACTAAACTAACTACAGTTGCAAAAGCTAAATTGCAAGATACACTCCTGGAAATTGAAATAAGAACACCGTGAATTCATTGTCCCAGGAAGGGGAAACTTTATTGACACATTCCTGGGGTCAGATACATCACATGATCACACTGACAGAACCACAGGCACATAGACACAGGCAACAGAGCATGCACAATGTCGGCACTAGTACAGTGTATATCCACCTTTCGCAGCAATGCAGGCTGCTATTCTCCCATGGAGACGATCGTAGAGATGCTGGATGTAGTCCTGTGGAACGGCTTGCCATGCCATTTCCACCTGGCGCCTCAGTTGGACCAGCGTTCGTGCTGGACGTGCAGACCGCGTCAGACGACGCTTCATCCAGTCCCAAACATGCTCAGTGGGGGACAGATCCGGAGATCTTGCTGGCCAGGGTAGTTGACTTACACCTTCTAGAGCACGTTGGGTGGCACGGGATACATGCGGACGTGCATTGTCCTGTTGGAACAGCAAGTTCCCTTGCCGGTCTAGGAATGGTAGAACGATGGGTTCGATGACGGTTTGGATGTACCGTGCACTATTCAGTGTCCCCTCGACGATCACCAGTGGTGTACGGCCAGTGTAGGAGATCGCTCCCCACACCATGATGCCGGGTGTTGGCCCTGTGTGCCTCGGTCGTATGCAGTCCTGATTGTGGCGCTCACCTGCACGGCGCCAAACACGCATACGACCATCATTGGCACCAAGGCAGAAGCGACTCTCACCGCTGAAGACGACACGTCTCCATTCGTCCCTCCATTCACGCCTGTCGCGACACCACTGGAGGCGGGCTGCACGATGTTGGGGCGTGAGCGGAAGACGGCCTAACGGTGTGCGGGACCGTAGCCCAGCTTCATGGAGACGGTTGCGAATGGTCCTCGCCGATACCCCAGGAGCAACAGTGTCCCTAATTTGCTGGGAAGTGGCGGTGCGGTCCCCTACGGCACTGTGTAGGATCCTACGGTCTTGGCGTGCATCTGTGCGTCGCTGCGGTCCGGTCCCAGGTCGACGGGCACGTGCACCTTCCGCCGACCACTGGCGACAACATCGATGTACTGTGGAGACCTCACGCCCCACGTGTTGAGCAATTCGGCGGTACGTCCACCCGGCCACCCGCATGCCCACTATACGCCCTCGCTCAAAGTCCGTCAACTGCACATACGGTTCACGTCCACGCTGTCGCGGCATGCTACCAGTGTTAAAGACTGCGATGGAGCTCCGTATGCCACGGCAAACTGGCTGACACTGGTGCACAAATGCTGCGCAGCTAGCGCCATTCGACGGCCAACACCGCGGTTCCTGGTGTGTCCGCTGTGCCGTGCGTGTGATCATTGCTTGTACAGCCCTCTCGCAGTGTCCGGAGCAAGTATGGTGGGTCTGACACACCGGTGTCAATGTGTTCTTTTTTCCATTTCCAGGAGTGTATTTGACAGAGTCACATTTAGAATTTGTTTAAATAAAAACGACTTGGAACTGAGAGGCGGATCATGACTGAGGAGAATGCCTGCAATATCTTACTTGCAAATTTTGCTATAATGTGAAACTGACTTGCAATTGTTAAGCCATATCACAAAAATTACGTTTGCGGAGGCAAATGATGTTTACAAAAAATACAATAAGAACTTGGGGCTACATAAAAGATGGTCTCATTCAAAATCGTTCTACAGCAAAAGAGCATAAATACATAAATATTGATTACCTTATTGTAGAACGATATAACAATATGTAGCAAAATTCCTCATCAAAATGTCATAATAATATTGGAACATTTTCTTAATTAATATGACCTCAAATCTTATTTCTTCCATAAATAGTTAATATATTACACTGAATATTTAATACTAAGCTACTGCCCACTCCGGAGAATCGCAACAGACGCTGCCAGTTTCTCACGCGCTGCTCTTGCTACTGCTAGCAACAATTGCCCACTACTGCGCGACCTGACCCATAAGCTATTTGTCACACATATTCTGCCTCAGCGATAGATGTCTCGCAGCGTTCTTTCACACGTACTTCTTTGTAATCGATACATGGCTTATGCTCTTGGATAATACGTTAAAATTTACAGTTTTCATTATATGTGCCTATTTGAAGCTGACGGTTTTAACAGGGATGAAAAATAAATAGAAAACATCTTGCTCAAATACAATCGAGTAAGAGACTTCCTTAAGAATCTGGCAACCTGTTATTTATTATTTCGAGAAGATTCGTTCAGAACGTGGTGTTGCTACCACACCGCACGCAAAACTGCTCCATGACGTCAGACCTGACGCCACATTCTCTAATTATACCACGCAATGTCACGAAAGTGACCTGCTGCGCACTGCTCCACAATTATCCAAATTACCATCATTACTCAGTTTCAGATCCCTTTTAAAAGCTCGAGAGAAATTAAACGAGGAGAGCCACTTTATTATGCGACGAAAGCTGAGAAGCTCACGAACCTCCCGTATCTTTCAAATATGAAACCTATCTTATTTCTGCGGTAATGTGCGAAAGGTTTATCTGAAAAATATGGACATAATTTAATGTTTTGTAATTAGGAGTTATACTAATAAGACAAATCGTAACTGCATGTACTTCGATGATTTTGATTACTATAAGGTACAAACTAAATGAAATTCAAAAGCATGCCGGGGACGAGCCACAAATTTAGAAGGGGGGGCAATTAATGTTACCGTAGCACCCTACTGAAGCTAGAATGTAACGCTGCAGTTTACACAGGCTGATCTATATGCAGCAAACATGGCGTGAAGCACATAACGGAATTACTGGGCCATTCTTCCGAGAGTTTCCTGTAATTCTGTTCCCATCCGCCATTTTCCCTCACTCCGTCTAATTTATGGGTAGTAATTATGGGTGTTCGTCTAATTATCACTGCGTGCTCTATAGTTCACGGGAATGAACCTCCTGTACCTGGCAAGACAGTGTGCCGCCTGCAGACCGTGCTTTATATAACTTAACGCTTTCCGGCACAAGGCGAATGTTACACGGAGCAGACACTGGCTAGCTCACGTATCTCCTTGCGACTATTCTGTCTGCAGCGTATCTTTTGTTGCATTTCACTTAGGCACTTGATTAGAAGGATTGTATATCACCTTTACGGTAATTAAAAAGGAGGTTGGTAATTGTATGTACTTATATTTCTTTAAATAATCCACTTTTTTTTAAGTTATGGGAATTTATCCAAGAGATGACGAGGAAATTGTTGTAATGTACTGCGTTTATTTGACAGCACATCCAGGACCCTGAACTAGAACATCCGCATTATCATGTCGCAGTTTCGACCTGATATTGGCAGTAGCCGAAAGCGGTTATAAATAAAAAGATACACTAAGCGATTTAGACTGCTTGATCGACGAAAAAATATGATACTGCTACTCCCGTCAGAAATTTTACGATACGAAGGAACTTGAAACACGAAACCTGAGGGCTGGACCGAGACCCTAACAACGTCTATCAGTCATGAATTTTTATTAAACCTAAAGATTCGTTTTAAAATCAAATCGTTCGCCATAAATGAAGAGTGAGAAGGGGGATGGGGTACATAGCACAAAAACTCTGAATTATGATAAGCAGTAAATTATGCAAAGGGAAGTGAGTTTGTTGATTCTTAACCGTGTCCTTCACCTACTGGGGAGCCAGCCGGTGTGGCCGAGTGGTTCTAGGCACTAAAGTCTGCAACCGCGCTACTGCTACGGTCGCAGGTTCGAATCCTGCCTAGGGCATGGATGTGTGTGATGTCCTTAGGTTAGGTTTAAGTAGTTCTAAGTCTAGGGGATTGATGACCTCAGATGTTAAGTCAGATAGTGCTTAGAGCCATTTCAATCATTTGAACCTATTGGGGAGCAGACGTCTGAGCTAGTTCCTCATAACTGGAATCTTTGGATGCGACCATCACTAACACACCGATACTTCTGTCAGTTGTTAATAAGATTGGTTGTTTTATTTATTCTGTAATGGAAACGTGTGTTTACTCATTCGCCGTTTGAGACGGAACAGGTCTGGGAAAACAACACAAAATTCATTGGTACGAAGTGATCAGCCTTCTTAAAGCACCAGTAAATCATACAGTATTTGCTTCCTTCTGGAATTTTTGTTTTGAACAGACGTGTATTACACTGAGTGGTGGAAAAAATTGAGACATTTGCCCATCCAAATATTTTCAATAGTGACATGGGTATAACCACGGCATTTCCACGTGTAGCAGCCGGGTGGTTCAGCTAACACGTGGGACATCGATAACTCTGCGCCGACTCACCATACCTCTGGCTGGCAGGACGGAGCGAGCGCATCCACGCTGTATCACCCGGCAGCCTACGGACAAGGGGCATTACTTCCGTGTAGGTGGGCAGCGCGGCTTATCGGCATGATGGCAGCCAACAGATATGGCCCCGTGGCCAGCAGTATCTCTTGCGGGCAGTTAACGCACCCCCCGGTCGTGTTGCGGGGGTGAGGGGACGCTGTTGGGTGAGCTGTTCCACTAGGGCCAAGCCGATGCCGAGTCAGGGGAGGATCGAAATGTCAAAATGAGTATCTACCTGTCTATATCGTGAATAAGCTTGTGTTAGCACTGGGAGACAAGTCAAAGTAACACTCCATGGCAGTTGTGCGTAGGCGAGACGGGAGGGGTGCGGTTTACGCGGTGTGAGGAAGGAAACAATTACTGCCTCTTAAGCGAAGGTTACAACTACATTTCAAACCACATTGACATAAACTGTCAGCCTGCTAGTTTGTGGAAGCACGATCGAGAAAACTGTGTAACACCAAGAGCCGTTTATGCACATCAGATGTAACCTATAGCCACGAAACTGCTTTCGGAAACAAATAAGGAGTCTATTCTAGGGGATATTTTGGCAAATGTGTGAAGAACCACAGCTAACTGCAGAAAAAACTATTAATGCATTAAAACAAGAGTAGATTGAGGTTTTGTGTACATGCGCATGAAATCTCTAAACAATGAATAGGTAGGACGACAGAAAATCATGAGAAGTGAGAAAATTTTTCAGTCAGATAGCTAAAGCTAATGTTAGGAATGGCGCCAGTTTTGTTGATGATAATTTGCAGTTACCTGCCAGTAACTTTGTAGGTCGAAAACTAGTTGATATGAAAAATAAATACTGACAAACTTCACCGTTTTTTAGTTTAATTTACATTACGAATTGGTTGAACTAATCAGGGATGGAATAACAAGTTAATATCAGTGTTACATAATTTCTGAAATGGTTTTCAAGAGATATCCTTTTACAGCTAGGTTTATTTCTATTATTTGCTTTGCTTCTTTTCACTGCGGAAAACGCTATCGTATACTGGGATAGATATCTGAGATTGATAAGGACATTCAAAATTTATGAAAATAAATATCAGAATAATCAGTGGTGTCAGCACATGAGGATCGTGTAGCTCGGCTTTCTAGCACCTCCGTGTTGTGTCATCCCAGCACAGAATTGAATTAGCGATTAATAATAGAGCCGATAATAGAGCAATCGATAAACCTTAAATTATCTAATCTAACTGGCATAATATTTGTAATCTCTGCAGTATATACCGTCATAGCTGAAGTCAACCCAGACAAATACTACGCATCACTTCTTTAATGCGACATCCAGTGGCGACGGAACTCATCGGTTAGTTTCCTCGTTAGAAACAAATTTTTTTAAAGCTGTATGTTACGTGCCTACTCGATAGAGCGACCTCAGATTAGTCGAATGCGATGGGTTTTTTTTCACTTTATATTAACAGGGACGGTAAAACGCGAAAACTAACGAGTACTCTAGCAGCGACAGAGCAATGCTGCTGTACGGTGGTAGCAATCAGCGTGGGGTAGTGTCGTGGTATCGTCGCTGGAGAAGTAGCTATTGCTCTTGTTTTACTGTCCCCGTTACAAGATACCGATAAAACGAATATTGCACTAGATCATTCATTTTGGGAGCGCTCTATCAAATGGGTACAGGAAACTCCGCTTTAATTATTTTTTAAGCGGGAAAACAACCGGAACTTGCCGCCGACACGGAGCGTCGCATGAAAGATGTGATGAGAATATTTCTTTGGGCCGATTCCAGATAAATGGTGCAAAAACGAAATTGCAAATATCAGTCGAAATACCAGAGAAAATACGCCCGACGGCTCTTAGGAGGGACACCCTGTATAATGTTAATAGTACTCTGCCTTCTTAGGGGCAGACTTTCCTTCCCTTCACTGTTTCCAATAGTTTTTCGTGAACTGGCCTACCTGCCGCCTTTGGAGAATTTATTCTTTTTTCCTGTCATATATACGGCCTTGCCGCAGTGGATACACCGGTTCCCGTGCGATCACCGAAGTTAAGCGCTGTCGGGCGCGGTCGGCACGTGGATGGGTGACCATCCAGGCCGCCATGCGCTGTTGCCATTTGCCGGCCGGCGTGGCCGTGCGGTTCTAGGCGCTACAGTCTGGAGCCGCGTGACCGCTACGGTCGCAGGTTCGAATCCTGCCTCGGGCATGGATGTGTGTGATGTCAAAAATAAAAAAAAAATAGTTCAAATGGCTCTGAGCACTATGGGACTCAACTGCTGAGGTCATTAGTCCCCTAGAACTTAGAACTAGTTAAACCTAATTCACTTAAGGACATCACAAACATCCATGCCCGAGGCAGGATTCGAACCTGCGGCCGTTGCGTTCTCGCGGTTCCAGACTGCAGCGCCTTTAACCGCACGGCCACTTCGGCCGATTGTGTGATGTCCTTAGGTTAGTTAGGTATAAGTAGCTCTAAGTTCTAGGGGACTGATGACCACAGCAGTTAAGTCCCATAGTGCTCAGAGCCATTTGAACCATTTGTTGCCGTTTTTCGGGGTGCACTCAGCCTCGTGATGCCAATTGAGGAGCTACTCGACCAAATAGTAGCGGCTTCGGTCAAGAATACCATCATAGCGACCTGGAGATCTGTGTGCTGACCCCACGCCCCTCCTATCCGCATCCTCCACTGACACGGCGGTCGGATGGTCCCGGTGGGCCACTCGTGGCCTGAAGACGGAGTGCTTTTTTCCTGTCATATATATCCCTACACGGTAATTCTTGCTTCGTTTGTGCCATTGAAAATTAAAACGCTAAATATCGAGAAATTAGACTCCATTTTAAGAGTGAGATGCACAAAAATCACCAGCTGAAGACTATTTAAATTGTCGCGAGAACGAAAACAGCGTCTTCCACTGACGATGGACGCCTTACGAATATTTGGGTTGATCCGACGTACAGAGCAGGAGAAATGAAACTGAGGAAATATACTGAAATACTAAGAGGTACATGGGTCTTAGGGGACACCTCTTCTTTCCTGCGTCTGATTATTTTACTAGCATTCCATGAAGTATGGAGGGTAGTGACTTGTTCTAAATGTGAGTAACTTTGCCTCGGAAGGAACCTCAGGATTTCTTAGATGCGAATAACGGCACGCGCGCGCGCGCCTGTGTGTGTGTGTGTGTGTGTGTGTGTGTGTGTGTGTGTGTGTGTGTGAGTGTGTGTCAGAAGGGGTGGACGCGAACTTTGGAAGGTGAATAAATGGTTTGCTTTGTGCCTTAGACACGCGCTTTAGAGTATGGTGGCGTGGCGCCCTGCTTCATGCGTGAGCGCACCAGTTAGGGGTCTTTCTTAAAGGAAGGAGGCGTCCGTGTGGGTGCATCCGCATCGGAGGAAGCCGTCCAGATATCGCCCTCTGGGTGGCAGAAAGGCGCGCCGGACCGTAACGGCGGAGCGCTGTCGCAGGGCCTGGCGAAGCCTGATAGCGGCTCGAGATGGTTATTAGCAGGGGACCAGGCGAGGCGGGAAGGGTCGAGACGAGACGAGACGGGACGGGACGCCGTCTTATCGGCGCCGATGCCCACGGCGCCGCTTCGTGCCGCCTGATTCACTTGCCGCTCCGTGACGACGTAAGCTTATGGACGGCGTGGTGCGGCTCCCCCAAGACCGGCGGCGCTTACCCTCCGTTATGGTTGGCCGGGCAAAACACACACACACACGCACACACACACACACACACACACACACACACACACACACACACAAACACAAACGATCCGGGATGAGGAAGTGAGATGAGCCCATGACTCCATTACCTTGTACGAGTGTAAGAAGCAAACTCGAATGGCCAATTTTGGCGGGACACCTAGCTGCGTGGATCGACCCAAGACACACACATTTCTTAGTGACTTGCTGCAGATGAAATGAGGACAACTCGATTTCAGTCAGGGTGACAGGCGACTGCAGGATTACCCAATATTTAAAAAAGGAAAATTACCTTCTTGCACCGGCCGGAGTGGCCGTGCGGTTCTAGGCGCTCCAGTCTGGAACCGCGAGACCGCTACGGTCGCAGGTTCGAATCCTGCCTCGGGCATGAATGTGTCTGATGTCCTTAGATTAGTTAGGTTTAAGTAGTTCTAAGTTCTAGGGGGCTGATGACCTCAGCAGTTAAGTCCCATAGTGCTCAGAGCCATTTGAACCATGTTTTTACCTTCTTGCAGAAATAGTAAACAGCCAATCAATTCCAAAATTGGAGGTTTATTAAAATCCCTTTACCATTGTTTCAATGTAACAATTTTTTTGTTTAATCGCAAACAGTATGTTACCTACAGAATGAGATTTTCGCTTTGCAGCGGAGTGTGTGCTGATATGAAACTTCCTGGTAGATTAAAACTGTGTACAGGACCGAGACACGAATTCGGGACCTTTGCCTTTCACTGGCAAGTGCTCTACCAACTGAGCTACCCAAGCAGTCTCGGTCCGGCACACAGTTTTAATCTGCCAGGAAGTTTCATGTTACCTACAGTTGATTACAAGTTTCGGTTACTAAACAGCCATCTTCAGATCACTCACAGTAAGAACACTGTCTCTACGTACACTGCAGGCTAGACCGCCATCGTCTGCTACTACTCCTCGGTACATGCTCATGGATGGGCCAAATCTCGATACACTATTGGCTATACCATCGAAGTGATAGACCGCAATTTTAAACACTTGGGAAGAAGTGTTTTGAGTTCCAAGTTAAAACATCCTAGTAACGAACTTTAACACGTTCGTATTAAGAATGTGAAATAAAAAAGTATACCTGAGTGCAAAGTTAACACGTCCCCGTTACGAATTGTAATCCCTGAAGAATGATACTGACGAGTTACAATTCGTAACCAAGAACTTCGTGCTGAGGCACACTTCTTAATAAGTGCTCAGAATTCCACTCTGTAACTTCGTTGGTATAATAATAATGGCGCGTGACGAGGGCCTCCCGTCGGGTAGACGGCTCGCGGCTCGCGTGGTAAAGTCTTTCGATTTGACGCCACTTCGGTGACTTGCACGTCGATGGGGATGAAATGATGATGATTAGGACAACACAACATCCAGTCCTTGAGCGGAGAAAATCTCCTAACCAGTCGGGAATCGAACCCGGGCCCTTAGGATTGACAGGTTGTCGCGTTGACCACCTTTTTTTTTTTTTTTTTTTTTTCCTCGTTGTGTTTGGTCGTTGCGGACGTCACATGACGTCCATTAAAGTTCGTTTGTTGATCCTTCCACTCAGTTTTTTATTACACAGGCCAACCAGCTCTCTGACCGAACACGCTTAGCTACCATGCCGGCATCACTAAGCTACCGGCGGCGGACAGTTCGTTGGTATAGCCAACAGTGTATGGAAACTTGGCTCGTTCATTAGCATGTACCACGTTGTAATACGAGACGGTGGCGTTTTAAGCTACAGTGTATAAAGAAACGCCCGCCTTCGTGGTTGAGTTGCCAGCGTAGACGGCCATGCGGAGGACCCAGAGAAGCGGGTTCGATTCCCAGTACTGCCAATGTTGTTTGCTTGGTGGAAGGGCTGGAAAGGGGTGATTTCAGCCTCTAGGTGCCAACTGACCAGCTACATGACTTCACAGTAGCCGCTCCACTGTCTGGAAAGTCTGCGAAACGGCTTGGTGACCAGTGTGCACATCATATGCCCCTCCATACTGCATTTGCATGATTCCACAAGGCAGAGGATGACACGGCGGCCAGTAGACATCCCTTGGGTCTTCAGAGTCTCGAAGCGCTCGTATGTAGGCACAGTGTCCTTACCATGAGTGATCTCAAGACGACTGTTTAGCAACAGAATCTCATGAATTTTTTGCTTTCAAAACATTGAAAATACTTTGTAAATTACTTTTATAACTTTTAAAAGTACGTGTTCATTTTATTGCTTTTCTCCAACATGTCAGGTCTCACTATACCCAATTTTGTTGACTGGCGTCAATGGGGGAGGGGTTTAATTATCACTTCGAAGCAGAAATGTTACGTACTTAATTTTTCGCTTGTTTGCAGGTATCTGTCTGCAGTCCTGGTACACAATGAAATTCCTTCACCGTAGCAAGTTAGCACGCCGCTACAGGGACAAGAACAAAATGTCCCAGCCTGTTCACATAGTGGAGTACAGTGCGGTAATCCGTTTTGGGAACAACACTGCAACAATCTATGGTGAGTAGTTGGAAGTGTACGGTAACAATAAACCATAATATGAGAAATGATTATGCGGCGCAAATGCTTTCGCCGCGGTTGAACAAGTCTGACTGACGAAGCACGAAATGGCAGACTATCTCTTTGGAACACTGGGAATCACAAGATAAGTGGAGCCTCTGCTTTCGAAGAATGGTTATCACAATCGAAGTGACAGTGAAAAAGTGGACCAGTTGCTAGCATCTTGTGCGACATTTGGAGCAGGCAAACATGGCCACTCACTGAGTTCCGCAACTCTCAACAGTCATTCCGAAAGCACGTCGAGTGGAGGCAGCAGCGGAAATTTTTACAGCTGTGTCGTGCCAATCCTAGGGACTTCTTTAGCCGCTTTATCCCCACGAACGAGTGCTGCATTTATCAATACGACCCTGAGACAAGAGAGCAAAACAAGGAGAGAAAGCAGGTGGCTTCACCATCATTGAATAAGACGAAGATCGAACCTTCAGCCGGAAAGCTGTTGTTGCTTTTAGAGACAGTCATAGTATGGTGCTAACAGATTACAAGGGATGTGCCATATTGATTTATACTTAATTTTTTCCAGTCACTAACGGTCTACTATTTGACTCTTCATTACAGTTGCAACCAAGTAGTACTTTGTTCCAACCGTAGGTGTCAGCACAATCATTGGAGGTGTATGCCTGCACACCACAGCCCATTTTCCCCAACTGCTGTCACTACGTGGGCGGACAAGATGAAGAGTGATTGTCAAGGACAAGGCTCCCGAAGCGTCTCCGTAGTACTTGCACTTTGTTCGAACCTAACGGTAACAAATCTAGCAGTCCACCTCCGAATTGCTTCGATGTCTTCTTTTAATGCGACCAGGTACAGATCCGAAACACTTGGGCAGTACTTGTTTCTCACATGGCACATCATCAGAAAATTCGAAACGAAGTCTCGCGACAAGTTGTAACTGTACTAACATGGGTGCTCAACATTCGAAAAATGGGTGAGATTAAATTGAATGGATGTCAACTGCTACGTATCATCTGCTGTGTGAAGAATATCAGCTGATTTAGTGGGTTAGTTGAGATGTAGTAGGGAGCTTGCATGCTGTAACAGCCTGCCTATTAATTGATTCGATGTCTTACTTTAAACCGACTTCGAGAGGATCCCAAACACTCTATCAGAACTCAAGAATAGGTCTGACTAGTGTCCCAAATTCGTCTCCTTTATAGATGAACCACACATTATTAAAATTCTCTCAACAAACCGAACTTGACCATTCGCATTCGCTACCACAATCCTCAAATGCTCGTTCTATTTCATATCGTTTTGCAACGTTACGCCCAGATATTTTAATGATGTGACTGTCTCAAGCAGGGCACTACTAATGCTGTATCCGAACGTAACAGGTTTGTTCTTTCTACTCATCGGCATTACCTTACATTTTTCTACATTTAAAGGTATCTGTCATTCATAACAACAACTAGAAATTTTGTTTAGGTCATCTTGTATCCTACTACAATCACTCATCTTTGAAACCTTCCCGCACACAACAGCATCGTCAGAAAACAATGGCAGATTGCTGATCATCCCGTCCGCTAGATCATTTATTTATATAGAACAGCGGTCCTGTCACACTTGCCGTAGAGCACTCCTGACGACATCGTTGTTTCTGACGAAAACTCGCTCTCGAGGACAACATGCTGGGTTCCATTACTTCAATTACCAGGCCGCTTTAACTTCTGTAGCGCTTCTTCGAACTTCTTTTCTACTCTCTGTCGCACCCATCGCATGACAGCATCTCACAGTTTCTCTTAGTTCAAAAAATGGTTCAAATGGCTCTGAGCACTATGGAAATTAACATCTGAGGTCATCAGTCCCCTAGAACTTAGAACTACTTAAACCTAACGAATCTAAGGACATCACACACATCCATGCCCAAATCAGGGTTCGAACCTCCGACCGTAGCGGTCGCGCGGTTCCAGACTGTAGCGCCTAGAACCGCTCGGCCACACAGGCCGGCCCCGACCCAAGATTCGTACCTGCGACCGTAGCAGTCGCGCGGTTCCAGACTGAAGCTTCTAGAACCGCTCGGCCACCGCGGCCGGCGTTTCTCTTAGTCTGCGAAATGATGTCGGCGTAGAGGTTGCGTCATAACCCGGAATTGCTAATCATACTTGCAACTGTAATGATGAGTCAAATGACAGACAATAAATTATGGAAGAAAATATGGAACGGCCCCCGTATAACCGTGAGGTGTAAACCGTCGCAGGAGCATACTACCGAAGTTTTCTCACGAGCTTGGAGGATACTGTCAAGAAGAAAAGTCGCTGGAAGTAGTCGAAGCGGCTACTTCTGCTCCACGACAACGCCCTAGTTCATTCTGCGAAAGACCCAGTCACATATGCTGTTTCTTTCGGCTCTCAAATTTTGTCTCCTCCAAAGTATTGCAATGAATCTTGCTCTTTATGGAAACCAGTTTATCAGTCACGTTCCAGATGCGCTCGTTTCTACCCTCCCATTACCGACGCTCTCATTGCGCAGAGGCAGTAACTCCAAGTCAGCACGACATGCATGAAAAAAAGAGAGGAAAGCAAAGAAAATGAGATGCGAGTAAAAGGGAAAGGTAATTTGTCTCAACCTGTCTCGCAGAAATGCGATATGACGTAAGGCACGTTATCTTAAGGTTACCCGCAAAGAGCGTGCTGGTAAATATGCAAATGCGACGTGTAATAGCGAAGTTAAAGGGCCGTGTCAGAGGCGCGGAGGAAGGAGGCCCTTTACAAGTTCTTTCTCTGGAAATTTCCAGCCTGGAGAAACCTGACACAGCGGGCCGCCGTCTTTGTTTCCAGTCTGGCTTTGTCCCGGCCGAGGCGAGCCGCTACCGTTACCGTGGCTCCTCCTGTGATCTTCGGTTTCACCGGCGCCGGGAGCGAAAAGAAACGGTTAGCACAGGCACAGGAGGTTGACGAGCACGTTTCACTTGCAGACAGAGGGGCGAGTCTTGGCGCCGCTGTTTGCGTCCTACATTCCTTCCTACCTGTTGTTGAATTTTGTCAGGACTTACGTAAAAGATAAAATCTCTTTATGAGGAAAATGAAAACTCGTAACGCCGTCTCCTAGTGGTCTGTTTTTAACCTTATCATTATATCTGTACACAGTAACTGGTCACTCCCGCATCGTTTAGGTATTAATTCAAACAGGATCTGGCTACAGCCAACAACAACACACAGAAGGAGTGTGATGAACCGACCGACGCCGGACATCCGGGTTGATCCATTAAGTGAAGACTTGTCATGTGACGTCACAACCCACAAAGAGAGATACAAAATCGACAGTATTATGTTTCTTCTTTTTTTTTATTTATGAATTTGGCCAGCTATGGACAGCATACAACTTAAGATTTATGGTGTTTCTTTTTCTTCCGTTCTTCCCAGTACTTCTTCATTTTCTCGCCAACTGCTCGTCTCTGCTCATCTGTCCACACTCTCTTGGGTCGAGGTTTTGGCTCATCCCATCTTCTTCATAGTTTGCGTTTTCTATCAGTAGCCTGAAGTGATTCCTGTCACATATTATTTCTTCTGTAACACCTATGCCGGCCGCGGTGGTCTCGCGGTTAAGGCACTCAGCGTGCGGTTCTAGGCGCTCAGTCCGGAACCGCGCGACTGCTACGGTCGCAGGTTCGAATCCTGCCTCGGGCATGGATGTGTGTGATGTCCTTAGGTTAGTTAGGTTCAAGTAGTTCTAAGTTCTAGGGGACTGATGACCACAGAAGTTAAGTCCCATAGTGCTCAGAGCCATTTGAACCATTGTTTTGTAACACCTATTTTGTTGGCGTCTTTCTTTACTGCTTCTATCCATCCTACAGTTTTTTCAGCTTACTAACGTAATTAAAAATTTTCTTTGTAATCTGTGTTTCTTCCATTCTTTTTAAATGTCCGTAAGACTTTAGCCGTCTCTTCCTCATTGTATCAGTGATCTTTCCTGTATATTTGTATTTCATTTCTCCTTTTAATCCATTTATTTTCCTTGTTTTTCTCAGGACCTAGAATTTTTCTTATGTTTCTTCTATATTATTTTTTTGGCTGGTGTGGTGACAGATAAACCTGTACGGTTGCCCGAGGTGTCGGTTAGTTTTCAAAGTGGCGGTTTGATTCAGAACCAAGCAAGCCGGCAGATTTGAGAGCAAAATCTTAATTTCTGGTAACAAGGCTCAATTAGTTCCTGGTATGACTTGACAGATGTGAAAATTACCGAACTATCTGTTTAATAAGTCACAGCTCCAAAATACTAACGCGAATTCTTTACAGACGAATGGAAAAACTGGCAGAAGCCGACCTCGGGGAAGATCAGTTTGGATTCCGTAGAAATATTGGAACGCGTGAGGCAATACTGACCCTACGACTTATCTTAGAAGCTAGATTATGAAAAAGGCAAACCTACGTTTCTAGCATTTGTAGCCTTAGAGAAAGCTTTTGACAACGTTGACTGGCATACTCTCTTTCAAATTCTGAAGGTGGCAGGGGTAAAATACAGGGAGCGAAAGGCTACTTACAATTTGTACAGAAAACAGATGGCAGTTATACGAGTCGAGGGACATGAAAGGGAAGCAGTGGTTGGGAAGGGAGTGAGACAGGGTTGTAGCCTCTCCTCGATGTTATTCAATATGTATATTGAGCAAGCAGTGAAGGAAACAAAAGAAAAATTTGGAGTAGGTATTAAAATCCATGGAGAAGAAATTAAAACTTTGAGGTTCGCCGATGACATTGTAATTCTGTCAGAGACAGCAAAGGTCTTGGAAGAGCAGTTGAACGGAATGGATAGTGTCTTGTCTTGAAAGGAGGATATAAGATGAACATTAACAACACAAAACGAGGATAATGGTATGTAGTCGAATTAAGTCGGGTGATGCTGAGGGAATTAGATTAGGAAATGAGACACTTAAAGTAGTAAAGGAGTTTTGCTATTTGGGGTGCAAAATAACTGATGATGGTCGAAGTAGAGAGGATATAAAATGTAGACTGGCAATGGCAAGGAAAGCGTTTCTGAAGAAGAGAAATTTGTTAACATCGAGTATAGATTTAAGTGTCAGGAAGTCGTTTCTGAAAGTATTTGTATGGAGTGTAGCCACGTATGGATGTGAAACATGGACAATAAATAGTTTGGACAAGAAGAGAATAGAAGCTTTCGAAATGTGGTGCTACAGAAGAATGCTGAAGATTAGATGGGTAGATCACATAACTAATGAGTAGGTATTGAATAGGATTGGGGAGAAGAGACGTTTGTGGCACAACTTGACTAAAACAAGGGATCGGTTGGTAGGACATGTTCTGAGGCATCAAGGGATCACCAATTTAGTATTTGAGGGCAGCGTGGAGGGTAAAAATCGTAGGGGGAGACCAAGAGATGAATACACTAAGCACATTCAGAAGGATGTAGGTTGCAGTAGGTACTTGGAGATGAAGAAGCTTGCGCAGGATAGAGTAACATTGAGAGCTGCATCAAACCAGTCTCAGGACTGAAGACCACAACAACGAGTTCTACAGCTCTCAAACCGACCAGTGTGCTCTTTTACGGGGTAACTACCATTTTTTTCCTTCAGACGGCAGACAGTGCTGGCGACTGCTTTCGTCCTGGCCCCTCAGGCCGACCGGCAGCCACGCTGCAATGACGACGGCGATGGCTGCGGGGGCGGCGGCGGCGGCGGCGGCGTCCATCGAGGCGGACGTGAGTTACGGCGGGGCGACGGCCGTCCGCAATTCCTTACCTCAGCAGGCGCGCCGAGGCCCGGCATCCAAATTGATAGCAAGCGCCGCGGCCGTTTAATTGAATTAACCTGCGCCCCTCACGGCGCGTCCCCGCTTCCATTCATCACTCGTCCCGCTCTACCGCCGCTGTCGCTGTCGCGGACACTGGCCACCTCCGGAGGCGGCGTCCGCCCACCGCCTGTAATTGAGGTAATGAAATACGGCCACCGCGCTGCGTCCTCCGCTCCGCCACGCAGTCGGAGCCGCCGCCTCTGGGCGCTAGAATCCGACTGACGAGAATCATCTCGACCGTAGGCTCGGTGGCCGCAAGTGGGCAGCAGCAAACGCCCCTACCACCCACTCGTGCTGAACCGAAATAAAAATTGGCAAGAGAAGCCACTGCCTGTAGGGGAAGCAAATACACAACTGGCCATAAAATTGCTACACCACGAAGATGACATGCTACAGACGAGAAAATTTAACAGACAGGAAGAAGATGCTGTGATATGCAAATGATTAGCTTTTCAGAGCATTCACACAAGGCTGGCGCCGGTGGCGACACCTACAACGTACTGACATGAGGGAAGTCCGATTTCTCAGACACAAACAGTACTTGACCGGCGTTGCCTGGTGAAACGTTGTTGGCTCTGAGCACTATGGGACTTATCATCTGAGGTCATCAGTCCCCTAGAACTTAGAACTACTTAAACCTAACTAACCTAAGGATATCACATACATCCATGCCCGAGGCAGGATTCGAACCTGCGACCCTATCGGTCGCGCAATTTCAGACTTAAGCGCCTAGAACCGCTCGGCCACACCGGTCGGCGAAACGTTGTTGTGATGCCTCGTGTAAAGAGGGGAAATGCGTACCATCACGTTTCCGACTTTGATAAAGGTCCGATTGTAGCGACATTGCTACTCGCGTTGGTCGAGATCCAATGACTGTTAGCAGAATATGGAATCGGTGGGTTCAGGAGGGTAATACGGAACGCCGTGCTGGATCCCAACGGCCTCGTATCACTAGTAGTCGAGATGACAGGCACGTTATCCACATGGCTGTAACGGATCGTGCAGGTACATCTCGACACCTGAGTCAACAGTTGGGGACGTTTGCAAGACAACAACCATCTGCACGAACAGTTTGACGACGTTTGCAGCAGCATGGACTGTCAGCTCGGAGACCATGGCTACGGTTACCCTAGACGCTGCGTCACAGACAGGAGCGGGTGCGATGGTGTACTCCACGATGAACCTGCGAGCACGAATGGCAGAACGTAATTTTTTCGGATGAATCCAGGTTCTGTTTACAGCATCATGATGGTCGCATTCGTGTTTGGCGACATCGCGGTGAACGCATATTGGAAGCGTGTATTCGTCATTGGCATACTGGCGTATCACCCGGCGTGAAGGTATGGGGTACCATTGGTTACACGTCTCTGTCACCTCTTGCTTGCACTGAGAGCACTTTGAAAGTGGACGTTACATTTCAGATGTGTTACGATCTGTGGCTCTACCCTTCATTCGATCCGTGCGAATTCTACATTTCATCAGGATAATACACGACCGCATGTTGCAGGTCCTGTACGGGCTTTTCTGGATACAGAAAATGTTTAACTGCTGCCCTGGCCAGCACATTCTCCAGATCTCTCACCAATTGAAAACGTCTGGTCAATGGCGGCCGAGCAACTGGCTCGTCACAATAGGCCAGTCACTACTCTTGATGAACTGTTGTATTGTGTTGAAGCTGCATGGGCAGCTGTACCTGTACACGCCATCCAAGCTCTGTTTGACTCAATGCCCAGACGTATCAAGGTCTTTATTACGGCCACAGGTGGTTGTTCTGGGTACTAATTTCTCAGGATCTATGCACCCAAATTGCGTGAAAATGTAATCACGTGTCAGTTCTAGTATGATATATTTGTCCAATGTAATACCCGTTTATCATCTGCATTTCTTCTTAGTGTAGCAATTTTAATGGCCAGTAGTGTACTTTACTTCATTTACCTGCTTCGTTCAGTTTAACAAGAGCATCGTCAAAGACTGTTACAACTCGGAATCCTAAACTGACATAAAAGAACATATTCAATTTACATTATGTGGCAGCAGACGATGGCAACAGTAATGCCGAAGTTTTAAATTTCGCATTTAAGAAATTGTTCACGCAGCAGAGTCGTAAAGCATACCACCGTTTGACATTTGCACGTACTTCCGTATGGAAGGAACAGTACTAAGCAGCCTGGTGTACAGAAACAACTGAAAGAGTTGGAAGGAAGTAGCTCGCCAGGTCGTCATGGAATCCCAATTCGGTTTTACAAAGAGTGCTCTACAGCATTGGCCCCTCACTTAGCTTGCATTTATCGCGACTGTCACTCTCAGCGCAGAGTCCCAAGCGACTGAAAAAAGGCGCAGAGGACTCCTGTATATAACAAGGACAAAGGAACGGAACCGCAGAAATTACAGACCAGTATCTTTAACGTCGATTTGTTGCGGAATCCTTCAATATGTTTTCAGTTTGAACATGATATATTTCCTTGAGAGGGGAATGCTTTTGTCCACAATTCAGCACGGTTTTGGAAAGCATCGGTCATGTTAAACTCAGCTTGCCCTTATCTCACATGATGTACTTCTAACAATACCACCACTTGCAAAGTCGGTTAGAAATCAGATTAATAATGTTGCTTACGCAGCATATGTTCGCTTTATCGGGCAACAACAAAGTTATTGACTGTGGATGGTATCGTCAGAATGGAAATAATGAAGTCACTGTAAAAAAGTCATTAATTTTGGCACTTATATTGAATGGATTCTCACGTAGGTTTCGTCGAAGTTGTTATGGCTTATCTTGTTGAGTCTAGGGTGATTCCACTTTGACTGCTAGAAGGTCCAGATCTGTATTTTAGCAATATTTGAAGACCTAACAAATGCGATTTTCAGGAAATTCTTAATGATCAAACAATCCCAGATCAGAACAATGGTATGGTAGAAATAATTTTTGACTTGGTGGTCACGATCCAGATTTTTATTAAACTTCTTGTAAATTCACATATACTACTTCGTAATTGTCACATAATCAAGAAAACAGTTTTGTATCAATCTTACATATATTTAATTTCCACTTTAACCAAACACAAGACGACTATTCTTTTACAAAGCGAAATAACAACTTAACTTCTGCAAAGTGAAACAAAGACTGCTCTGTGCGCATTCGCGCCAAAACGGTTACAAGTAAGTTAAAGATTATGACAGTCTCACAGAAATGAATACACACAAGAACCATATCACTGTAATACATCGATACATCGGAGTACCTATACATTAATAAAACCAAATGTGAATATTGTCACAAAAATATGTCTGTTACTTCGCAGAAAAGTAGTACGATATTACTGGTATCGAGAACTGGGGTTGGAGTGCCGTAATGGTCACGTAAATAAAGAACCATTACATTCTGCAAACTATGGATGAATGGCAACATGCAGATTCCATACTCCTCGATTTCCGGAAATTATTTGGAACGCCTCCCCACTGCAGAGTTTCAACAGAAGTAAAAACATAACATTTCCTCCAGCTCCCTCTCTCTGATCATATCTTCCTACCACCTCCTTCTGACGATGTACTTCTCCCTCTCTCTGTTTCATTCTCCACCTCTCACTCTTCCTTTCGAATCTGCTCACCACGCCTCTGCACCTGATAACTGCCTCATGCATCTCCTCCTCGTCCCTCTTTCTGTCCGTTTCCTCTTCTCCCGTGATACATCCATCCCCTCCTGCATTCATTTCAACCTGTCGCCAGTTATGCTCATCAGCCCATGCGGCCCCTCCGACATAATTCAACAAAGCGGGACAATACTACTTCCACAAACAACTGTCATGCACGGTGGCTCCACCCCAAGTGCCTGAAAATCATTTGTTTATCCTTGCCGTGCAGACAGCCATGCAAATCAAGTCAATACTGCTCCAACACAACACGCTGTCATGCATGGCAGCCTAGAAGATGGGCGCTGAAAAATGTTTCATGTCTCTGGTATGTAGGCTGCGCTGCAAAGCAGGTTGAGTTGGCATGCTAGTACTGTTTCCACACAACATACCTGTCATTCAGGGCAGTCTATAGGCCAGGAGCTGGAAAAAACACATTTTCCCCGCATCTCTGCTCCTATTGGAGGTAGGAGGTTATAAACCCCATAGTGTTGATGCTCTTGAGGCCTATTGATTCTGTGCCAAATTTGGTTGAAATCGATCCAGGGGTTTTGAAGGAGACCCCAGACATAGACATATACTCTCTGCTTTATATAAAACTCTGAACAGATATATATGGGAAGCAGCGACTCTTGAAATTAAGATTGTAGGGCAGCCACAAGGACACAAACAACATTACACACACACACACACACACACACAGGTTGTTCCAGAAGTACGAGGTGCATTCAAGTTCTAAGGCCTCCGATTTTTTTTCTAATTAACTACTCACCCGAAATCGATGAAACTGGCGTTACTTCTCGACGTAATCGCCCTGCAGACGTACACATTTTTCACAACGCTGACGCCATGATTCCATGGCAGCGGCGAAGGCTTCTTTAGGAGTCTGTTTTGACCACTGGAAAATCGCTGAGGCAATAGCAGCATGGCTGGTGAATGTGCGGCCACGGAGAGTGTCTTTCATTGTTGGAAAAAGCTAAAAGTCACTAGGAGCCAGGTCAGGTGAGTAGGGAGCATGAGGAATCACTTCAAAGTTGTTATCACGAAGAAACTGTTGCATAGCGTTAGCTCGATGTGCGGGTGCGTTGTCTTGGTGAAACAGCACACGCGCAGCCCTTCCCGAGCGTTTTTGTTGCAGTACTGGAAGGAATTTGTTCTTCAAACCATTTTCGTAGGATGCACCTGTTACCGTAGTGCCGTTTGGTACGCAATGGGTAAGGATTACGCCCTCGCTGTCCCAGAACATGGACACCTTCATTTTTTCAGCACTGGCGGTTACTCGAAATTTTTTTGGTGGCGGTGAATCTGTGTGCTTCCATTGAGCTGACTGGCGCTTTGTTTCTGGATTGAAAAATGGCATCCACGTCTCATCCATTGTCACAACCAACGAAAAGAAAGTCCCATTCATGCTGTCGTTGCGCGTCAACATTGCTTGGCAACATGCCACATGGGCAGCCATGTGGTCGTCCGTCAGCATTCATGGCACCCACCTGGATGACACTTTTCGCATTTTCAGGTCGTCATGCGGGATTGTGTGTACAGAACCCACAGAAATGCCAAATCTGGAGGCAATCTGTTCAACAGTGATTTGGCGATCCCCCAAAACAATTCTCTACATTTTCTCGATCATGTCGTCAGACCGGCTTGTGCGAGCCCGAGGTTGTTTTGGTTTGTTGTCACACGATGTTCTGCCTTCATTAAACTGTCGCACCCATGAACGCACTTTCGACACATCCATAACTCCATCACCACATGTCTCCTTCAACTGTCGATGAATTTCAATTGGTTTCACACCACGCAAATTCAGAAAACGAATGCTTGCACGCTGTTCAAGTAAGGAAAACGTCCCCATTTTAAGTATTTAAAACAGTTCTCATTCTCGCCACTGGCGGTAAAATTCCATCTGCCGTACGGTGCTGCCATCTCTGGGATGTATTGACAATGAGCGCGGCCTCATTTTAAAACAATGCGTATGTTTCTATCTCTTTCCAGTCCGGAGAAAAAAAAATCGGAGGCCTTAGAACTTGAATGCACCTCGTAATGACCACTATCCAGGGATATTACAGTAACTATCATTTGAGGAAAGGTCTAGTAAACATGAGCTCTAAAATGTTTACCTTAAGGGTTTGGGCACTTTTGCAGCAAAAAAACATGAATTTCACTGTACTGAAGATCAAGAAGTGTTCATAGCTCTTAAGGTATGCATTTTAGAGACAATGTTTACAAGACTTTGCTTTCAGTGATGTTTCCTGTTATATCCGTGAATACTGACCATTCCTTCAGGGACACCCCATATACGTTACTCTGAATCCATGTCACGAGATATCAGTTTAATTCAGTTACTGCACTATAATCACACTATGGTAAATAAATGTCATTTGCCATCAACTACATTTAAACTCTCATATAAAATACAAATATAAACCTGAATCGTCGCTTTTATGGGCGAATATGTAGATGTGTTATTCTTATATTAAACCCATTTCATTATGCTGCAATATCTGTTCAAATACAGTTTCAAAAAATACATCTTTCAAAATGTCTTTACAAATATATATTTAAAAACACACATTCAAAAAGCATGCTTTTAAAAATACTTCTACAGTATTCAGTGCAATGAATATTTATTCGTTCGGATGTTCCAGTTTAATAACGTGAACTTGTTTCTTCCTTTGCATTGTCTTGAGACGAATTGGTTCCAGTTCCACATTGCTCCGTGAGGAGACCAATAACTTTCAGTCTTAGCAGTACAGCAATATTACGCTCTTATATAGCTCAAGTAAGAGAATGGTGTTCCTAGGAGAACAATGGAGTATCACAGAAGTTCTTGACTATACAATAAGCTTTGTTTTCCTTCCACAGAAAGAAGACTATTATTCACTGCGAAACTTTATACTTACACATTTAACTTCCATTTTTTTCCTGTCTGTATGAATAAATGAATGTGCTTTACTCCGATGAACAACGAGAAGCAGGACTGTCGTCATTGACAGGTACACACAGCGACTGGTCTGGCTATAATAAACAGTCTGTGAACTCAGAGAAAATTTTAATGAATGTTTCTATCATCTTCACTATATAAATAAATCAATGCGCAACTGAACCCATATATATATCGGGAGTGATGTAAATGCCCGCTAGACAGGGAAGGCGAACGAAACAGGATACTAAATCCGGCTCGGTCGTATTCATATATTTCGCATTTGTATGCGCCCGATATGGCTGGCAGCTAGAGAGACGGACATCCGTGCTGCCCTGCTGGCGGATCGCATTAGCAAGTCAATACTCCGACAGTCACTGAAAAAGGTATGCGAAAATATGAGTCTTAGCAACGAAACAAATAAAAAATCCATGACCTGTCTGCGTTGCCCTATGCTCTGGTGACCTTTAATGCTTCTCTTACGTACTTGGCTGTAGGATTCCAATAAGCAATATTCTTTACGTATTGGACCATACCCAGGCAATCATTCGATAATATAAACTTACTACTGTAATATGCGTTGTTTACCTCATCGGCAGGTTTCTTTTTTTTTCTACGTATGAGGCAGTTAAAATTTTCGAGGAACGTTGATGTGTCGTCGATTTTGGAGAAGCCTGGTTTGTGCGAAACACAATAGCTAACTCTACAAAATCAAATTAATTAAGGATTTTATTAAGAAAATATTTCCCTGGAAAAACTACAGAAATTATTTCTTACAATGGTTTATCTTGCCATAATACAGTAACTATTTCTTGATACAAAATTGTTCGGATTCAGTTAACAATATTCCTTTTTTGACTTGTGTTTTGTTTACGACGCACGTAGAAAGGTGTAGCGCAATAACAGGAGAGAAGACGCGCAATGCGATGCACCAGCCTTTAGCACCACTCTGTTGTATCTACAGCATGAACCACTTAGCGCCACTTAACAATGGCCTTCTTGTTAGTACACCAATAAGAACGCTAACATAATGCATCATTACAGCTGACAAAAAGTAAACATACAAATATTACGTTAACAAGAGAAGGGATTCATTCATGTTTGCCTCAGGGAGTGTCCGCACGGTTTGACGCGCCATGTCACGGATTGCGCGGCCCCTCCCGCCGGAGGTTAGAGTCCTCTCTCGGGCATGAGTGTGAAACTTAACTTCATTGAAAACCAGGCAAATCGAAAGTAAATTCTGTTTGTTTAATTTATTGTCAGAAGTACGAAAATTGACAGAACAGAGATAACGCTTATATCTAGCGAACATCTCAATCGATAAAAGATCGACATCATTAATGCCAATTTAAGAACTTCAGTGGTTGCTGAAGCTACTACACAAATATCGCGTCGCAAGTTGTCTTTCGATTACAGACCTTGTTTGGACATTTATCATCGAGCTAAAGTGTGGCCATTCATAGTAGTTAATCATATCAAAGAAATATATATATATATATATATATATATATATATATATATATATATATATAAAAAGTAAAAACCGAGTTAAGGAAAAACTATAGTGTCCTACGATTTCTAACAAAGTACCACGAGAAGTGAACCTTGTATTGGATTATCTCCGGACAATAATACTAATAATAAAATTTTATTTCACAGTAATATTAAAGGGAATAACATTTCAGCGGACAAAACATCGTGCTGTGTTGAAAGGACCCTGTGTCTTTTGAAGGAATTACTGACGTGTACAAGGGCTACGCTAATCAAAGATAGCAATTCATCTTGAAACGCAAATCACCCACATAGTAACTGCTAAAAAGCATCTTTCGTGGCAACAGCTAAACAACGCAACTAGCCGACAGTAATAATTTGAATCTAAACTTATTAGCAAGAGAGACTTTAAAAGATTTTTGTAACATCGAGCCGGCCCGAGTGGCCGCGCAGTTCTAGGCGCTTCAGTCTGGAACCGAGCGACCGCTACCGTCTCAGATTCGAATCCTGCCTCGGGCATGGATATGTGTGATGTCCTTAGGTTAGTTAGATTTAAGTAGTTCTGAGTTCTAGGGGACTGATGACCTCAGCAGTTAAGTCCCATAACACTCATAGCCATTTGAACCATTTTTTGTAACATTGCATACAGACTCATATTAGCGCAAAGAGCGGACATTATCAAAAAATTTAACTGAAGTAGCAGATAGTGTAATGTCGCCTCGCTTTCATGTACCTCGACAAGGTGAAGAATACTGGCTGGGCATATAAAAAGGACATTACACTTTCGACTCTCCTGGAAGTGCCAGTAGGCAGCAATAGAAGGCTTCACAGTCCAAATAACCCTTAGTCAGTTCCACTCCTCAACCCACGACTTTGCTAACGCTGCCTTACCAATACAAACAAACCAAAAATTAAGTGACTAACTTTGGACGTGATAATTAAAAGTTTAGGACCAGTTCTCTTGCTCGTCAGACTTGAATTACTCGCGCGGACACGGGCAACCAAAATCGCACACCAGTTTCCAGAAGAGCGGAAGGAGCAGGACTTCCTACGAATCCGCCGCCGCCGGGAGGACTCGGCGCCAGACGCGCAAAGTGCAGTGAGTGGCAGCGCGGAGAAAGTCCTCCAGCGGAGATCCATCACTGCGCGCCTCGAGAGCAGGCGACGCATTAGCAGCGCGCGCCGCACGCTGTTTGTTCCGGAGCTCCACACGACGAATGTATTCATTTGCGGGAGAGGCGGCGTCGGCGGCGGCGGGGCCATCCGTCTTCCGGCGAGACGTCGCCGCGGCGAGCGGAGGCGCTGTCGCCGGCGGCGATCGACTAGCGAGCGCCGCCTCGGAGGCACAAGCCGCGTCCTTACTTATCCTCGCCTGCACTTCGGGCCTGCCGGGCCAACTTATCCTCTCCCGTCCGATGTCGCCGTTCAGCCGTGGTCGCTTTCCGTGGTGTGTACTCTACTGATGAGCCAAAGAAACTGCCTATTCAAGTACAGAAACAGGCAGAACATGGCACTGCGGTCGACAACGCCCGTATAAGTGCTAGATCGGTTACTGCTGCTACAATGGTAGGTTATCAAGATTCAACTGAGTTTGAATATGGTGTTGGCGCACGAGCGATGGGACACAGCATCTCCGAGGTAGCGATGAAGTATGGATTTCCCCATACGACCATTTCACGATAGTACTGTGAACCATGGACCTTGCCGTTGGTGGGGAGGCTTGCGTGCCTCAGCGATACACATAGCCGTACCGTAGGTGCATCCACAACGGAGGGGTATCTGTTGAGAGGCCAGACAAACGTGTGGTTCCTGAAGAGGGGCAGCAGCCTTTTCAGTAGCTGCAGGGGCAACAGTCTGGATGATTGACTGCTCTGGTCTTGTAACACTAATCAAAACGGCCTTGCTGTGCTGGTACTGCGAACGGCTGAAAGCAAGGTAAAAGTACAGCCGTAATTTTTTCCGAGGGCATACAGCTTTACTGTAAGCTTGGAGAGCTGCATCAAACCAGTCTCTGGACTGAAGACCACAACAACAACAACAACAACAACAACAACAACTGTGAATATCAGGAATCCGGTAAAACATCAAATCTCCGACGTCGCTCCTGCCGGAAAAAGGTCCTGCAAGAACGGGACCAACTACGACTGAAGAGAATCGTTCTGCGTGACAGAAGTGCAACCCTTCCGCAAAGTGCTGCAGATTTCACTGCTGGGCCATCAACAAGTGTCTGCGTGCGATCTATTCAATGAAACATTATCGATATGCGCTCTTGGAACCGAATGCCCACTTATGCATCCTTGATGACTGCAGGACACAAAGCTGTATGCCTCTAATGGTTCAAATGGCTCTGAGCACTATGGGACTCAACTTCTGAGGTCATCAGTCCCCTAGAACTTAGAAAGACTTAAACCTAACTAACCTAAGGACATCACACACATCCATGCCCGTGGCAGGATTCGAATTTGCGACCGTAGTGGCCGCGCGGTTCCAGACTGTAGTACCTATAACCACTCGGCCACCCCGGCCGGCTTTATGCCTCGCCTGGGCCCATCAACACCGACATTGTACTGTTGATGACTGAAAACATGTTGCCTGGTCGGACAAGTCTCGTTTCAAGTTGTTTCGAGCGGATGGACATGTGTGGGGGTGGAGACAATTTCATGAATCCGTGGACCTGCATGTCAACAGGGCGCTGTAAAAGCTGGTGGAGGCTCTATAATGGCGGCGTGGGGCGTGTGTAGTTGGAGTGATATGAGAACTCTGATCCGTCTAGACACGATTCTGACAGGTGACACATACGTAAATACCCTGTCTGATCACGTGCATCCATTCATCTTCATAGTGTATTCCGACGGACTTGAGAAATTCCAGTAGTACAAGGCGACACCCCACACATCCAGTATTGCTACAGAGTGGCTCCCCGAACACTCTTCTGAGTTAAAATACTTCCGTTTGGCATTGACTCAGTGAGTTGTTGGATGTCCTCTTGAGGAATATCGCGCCAGATTCTGTCCAACTGGCGCGTTAGATCACCAAAATCCCGAGATTGTTGGGGAACTCTGCCCACATTCTTCGAAATGATCTCAGTTGGGGTGTGGTTGCTGGCGGGGGTGGAATTTGCCACCCATGAGAACAAGCAGTAGAAACTTTCGCCGTACGCGGGCGGGTGTATCTTGCTGAAATGTAAGTCCGGGATGCCTTGCCACGAAGGATAATAAAACGGGAAGTAGAATCTCGATGCGTCGCCAGAGGCGTCTTCCGTCTGAAATCGCACTAACTGGAGTGGAATTGTCTTCAGTGATGAGTTCCGCTTCATACTAAGCCCTGATGACCAGCCTTCTCACACGCCATGCGGGAGTCACAACATTCGAACAGCGCATAAGAATCAACTCTTAGAAAGAGAGGATATTCGGTGAATGCATTGTCGTGGCCGTTCCCGGAGTTAAATCGCATGGAGCACATGCTGGGATGCGTTGGGCAGACGTATTCCAGAATGCCTACATGCACCAATGAGTATCAAAGCAATTGTCAACTGCACTGCTGGAGAAAATGATCGTCCTTCCTCTAGAACGCCTTACAGACCTTGCAGGCAGCATGAGAGCACGTTGTAGACCATGCACTGCTGTTCTTGGTGATCACACGCCCTATTAAGAAACCTTGTCCCGTCATTCGTAATGCACGGGAGACCATCATGAACAGTGGTGACATCAGTATAATTATCTCTGTTCGCATCATTATTTCTTTCAAGTATCTTTTGTGCTGCACTGTGGTAGTTGTTTCTGTCCATGGCCCAAGTTTCACCGAGCTATGTTCATTGGCAATGACACATGGGAAACATACTTTCGTTCTTAAGTTTTGCACACCAGTGTGTATCCACGCTCCTCAGTAGGGGAGAATGGCGGGGGGGGGGGGGGGGGGAGGGTTTGAAGGTAGTCTGTGTGGTAAGGGGCAACTAGTTTTTTCATCCCTTGCTAGGAAAGACAGCACACATGCGGGTTACCATGTCAAGGCAGCGGGTGGCAAGTGTGGTTGGCGGCCAACCGCCACCAGCGAGAACGGTCGGCGGCGGTCCGCGACAAGGCGCTCCGGCACGGCCGCAGCTACGCGACGGATGGCGGCGGGGTTAATCGCGGCGATATATCTGGCAGACCGCCGTAATGAAACTCTGTGACGCCGGCGCACGCGTTCATTAGGGCAGGGAGACGGCGCCACGCCGCGGCGGCTCGCAGCGCCAGCAGCAAAAACTTTGCGAGAGCAGCCGGAGGGGACGTGTCGCAGTTGGGAGCGAGGAGGAGGAAGAACAGCTGCTGGGAAGTCTGTCTGCCGCGTGATGTGCCTGCTCGTCTGGCCTCACAGGTTGCACACAGGATGCCAGCGGTCTAACAGTTGCATAAGACGAGAAGACGAGCGCACGTGTCCTACGTGGGATGATCAAAAACGACTGGAAATTTTTGGAAACATTTTCGGAGAAAAGCGATCTTGTAAGCTATATAAAATTAGTGGATAACAAGTCTAGATCGCAATGGCTATTTTATTTAAAAAGACCGGTTTCAGCCGAGACTTTGGCCATCTTCAGAGTAGCACCGTGAAGGTTAGAAATCGTGTTAGTTACATAAAGAACTCAGTGACTTAATATAAGTAATTTACACTTACTAAAAGCGAAGAGTGGTTACCCATCAGCTGAAGCCGACGATGTCCAGTCGCTGAAACTGCTGCTGTTGGCTAGGCAGCATAGCCTTATATATTAGTAGATCTAGTGAGGGCGTATTTGTGCTGATTGACGTCACCGTCAGCCAATGAGGAACGATGTACATAGATTACATATCATTTGAAGTGCAGTTTATCTAAAAGTGAATAATTATTTTAAAAAAGTGGTGTCTATAGGACAAATGGTTCAAATGGCTCTGAGCACTAAGGGACTTAACATCTGAGGTCATCAGTCCCCTAAATCTTAGAACTATTTAAACCTAACTAAGCTAAAGACATTAAACACATCCATGCCCGAAACAGGATTCGAACCTGCGACCGTAGCGGTCGCGCGGTTCCAAACTGAAGCCCCTAGAACCTCTCGGCCACACCGGCAGGCTCTATAGGACAGAAAGATTATTAAAATAGTGAATACTGTAATAAGATTATTTCAAAGTTATTTCTCGTATTTCTTGTAGTACTATGTGGCGAAAATAATTTATTTAAGCAGGATAACATATCCATAGCATCGGCTACTTTGTCAGTAGAATGTGTGTATAGAATAAACAAATGCATTTGTGTAAAATAATTATCAACTATGAAATTAGAGAGTAATTATGCTGTGTTCTCAATAATACGAAATTTAATAGAACACTGGTGCACTTTTCTGGTCTGAACTTGGTATCTACGGACGCCGTTGCTATGGAGACGACTTAGTAAGATGGCCAGCAAATGTCAAAACTGTGTATCACGGGCGCCATGTGTTACCACAACGACTGAGGTAGATCATAGCTGTCAAAGAAAATGAGGAGGTGTCTTCTGAAGTGGTGCCAGTACAGTTTTTACTATCAGTTTTTTTAAATAAAATAATCTTTGCGATTTAGACTGTTTTTCGCTAATTTATATAACACGGACTGAGACTGCTTTTTTCTGTAGCTTCCGTGGTAAGGTTCCTATCTGTGCCATCAGTGTCTGAAAAGACCGTATATTTGTGTGTAATGTCCACAGGCGGCAGCACTATCGTATCGATTGGTTGTTAGTAATGCTGTATCTTTCAGATGCTCTTTGCATTTCGCATACCAAACAATGGAGGTGATGCGAGAGCAGCAGTACGGCGCAACAAAATTCTGTGTTTGTTTAAGCCATGCAACCACTGAGACTTAAAAAAAAGCTGCAACAAGTGTACGGTGATAAGGAGATACACAACCTCGTACGACAGTCTTTAGATATTTCAAGGACTTCAAAGAAGGCCGACTTGCATGTGTTAAGCAAGGTGGACTTGGTGTTTCAGCTTTTGCTGTGACTGAAGTCAACGGCACAGATGCGGTGATTGTCCGTGACGATTATATTACGTAACCTCAGTGAAGTGTTGAGAATTTCGTATGGCAATGTCTTTACGATTATGCAGGATCATCTCCATATGATCTGTGTTTGTGCCACGTCTGTTGACTCCCAAACAAGAGATTGAGGTACTGCGTCTCTTTGCTGGCGGAGAGTATGCGCTTCTGAAATCCATTATCACCGGTGATGAGTCATGGCTACATCATTGTGACCCTGAAGGAAAACGAGCCCGGCACAGTGTGGAAATCGCCAGGTTCTCCAATAGCAAAAAATGCGAATGTGGAAATGTGTTCAGCATCTGTACGGAAAGTGATGGTGGCTACATTTTTTTGACTGTCATGGCATGATTTACCGGCAAGTGGTTCCCACTCACACTGATCTTACAGCAGTACAGTACACGTTGGTATTGGCTAAAATCAGGAAGCACATATCCAGGAAACGACCAGAACTTTCTCGGACTAGGTGGCGACTTCATCATGACAATGCCCGGCCTCACGTTGCAAATCAAGTAACGCAGTTTGTGTCCCGGTTCAGCATTATCGGTATACTTATCCGCCTTGTAGACTCGATCTTACACCCTGTAATTTGTTTTTATTCCCATCACTAAAGGAAAAGCTTTTGGGCATTCGATTTAAGAACTCTGAAACAGCGGTCAAGAAAAGTGAGGCAACCACCACACAGACAACAAGCATTATACGACGAATGACAAAAAGGGCTGTTACATTTGCTTAGGAACAATTTGTCGTGGTACGTAAATTTGTTTTGTCGTTGAATTACGGTCGTAAGTTGTGCCATCTTTCATCAAAACCGATTACCTTAGTGACAGTGGTCAAGCGATTAACTTCAGTAGTAGAAAATTGATCTTTAATTCTGCAGCAGAGTTTGCACGGATCGTAAACTTCCAGGTTCAAACTTTGTGTCGAACTGGGTCTAGAACCTGGGACCTTTGCTTTTCACGGGCAAATGCTGTTCTACTGAGCTATCCCAACAGGATTCACGACCCGCCCTCTCACATTATGTCTGTCTGTACCTCTCTGCTTTACCTGCTGTATCATATGTGTATTGTCTACTGGAAGCAATGAATAGTTGTGACGGTGACCTTATTTACAAGGGAAGTCACATTTGAAAATGCCGGTCGATATTGGGGCGATGTCAGGGACTAGATACAGACGTGTTAGTCCATGAAATAACGTGGGATTCGTGTACTTGTTTGTTGATTTTTAAATTCTAGATCGGCCACTGTGGGAGTAAGTAAAGAAAAGACAATCTGTACTCACCTAGCTCCTACGAGGAGCGAGTTGTGGTCCTTCTCCAGCAGCTTGAAGTGGTCTTTGTGCGATTCATTGCCCAGGAAGCGTTGCACCCGTTCCTCACCTGTAACAGGAAACGATGTGGGCAATTAATATGGTTCCCAGTTACACTCGTATCGCCTACGTCCGATATACGAGATACAGTCCGTACATTTCAAGTCATTATGAACAACGTGAAGTAAATAGTCATTTATTGTGCTATTACGAGTTCTTTGCTGTTTCTACATCTACATACATACTCCGCAATCCACCATACTGTGCGTGGCGGAGGGTACCTCGTACAACAACTAGCATCTTCTTTCCGTGTTCCGCTCCCAAACAGAACGAGGGACAAATGACTGCCTATATGCCTCTGTACGAACCCTAATCTCTCTTATCTTATCTTTGTGGTCTTTCCGCGAAATGTAAGTTGGCGGCAGTAAAATTGTACTGCAGTCAGCCTCAAATGCTGGTTCTCTAAATTTCCTCAGTAGCGATTCACGAAAAGAACGCCTCCCTTCCTCTAGAGACTCCCACCCGAGTTGCTGAAACATTTCGTAACACTCGCGTGAGGATCAAAAATACCAGTAACAAATCTAGCAGCCCGCCTCTAAATTGCTTCTATGTCCTCCCTCAATCCGACTTGATAGGGATCCCAAACGCTAGATCAGTACTCAAGAATAAGTCGTATTAGTGTTTTATAAGCGGTCTCCTTCACAGATGAACAACATCTTCCCAAAATTCTACCAATGAACCGAAGATGACTATCCGCCTTCCCCACAACTGCCATTACATGCTTGTCCCACTTCATATCGTTCTGCAGTGTTATGCCTAAATATTTAATCGACGTGACTGTGTCAAGCGCTACACTACTAATGGAGTATTCAAACATTACAGGATTCTTTTTCCTATTCATCTGCATTAATTAACATTTATCTATATTTAGAGTTAGCTGCCATTCTTTACACCAATCACAAATCGCGTCCAAGTCATCTTGTATTCTCCTACAGTCACTCAACGACGACACCTTCCCGTACACCACAGCATCATCAGCAAAAAGCCGCACATTGCTATCCACCCTATCCAAAAGCTCATTTATGTAGATAGAAAACAACAGCGGACCTACCACACTTCCCTGGGGCACTCCAGATGATACCCTCACCTCCGATGAGCACGCACCATCGAGGACAACGTACTGGGTTCTATTACTTAAGAAGTCTTCGAGCCACTCACATACTTGGGAACCAATCCCATATGCTCGTACCTTAGTTAGGAGTCTGCAGTGGGGCACCGAATCAAACGCTTTCCAGAAGTCAAGGAATATGGCATCCGTCTCAAACCCTTGATCCATCGTTCGCAAGATACCATGTGAAAAAAGGGCGAGTTGCATTTCGCAGGAGCGATGCTTTCTAAAACCGTGCTGATGCATGGACAGCAACTTCTCTGTCTCAAGGACATTCATTATATTCGAATTGAGAATATATTCGAGAATCCTGCAACAAACCGATGTTAAGGATATTGGTCTGTAATTTTGAGGATCCGTCCTTCTACCCTTCTTAAATACAGGCGTCACCTGCGCTTTTTCCAGTCGCTCGGGACTTTACGTTGGGCAAGAGATTCGCGATAAATGAAAGCTAAGTAAGGAGCCGATGCAGTAGAGTACTCTTTGTAAAACTAGGTGAACTGAATTGGTGAAGAGCACTGTGTAGCCAAAATGAATTTGCGTACGTTTCTGCGGTGTTATCAAGAAGTGACATTGTTTTCATTATCCGTGGACGACTAGACAGCTCACAGAAGAACGACGATGATATCCTGGTTCGTCAGTTAAAATTTACTCTTCGAGACTTCACGCAGTCAATGGAACGAAACTCCGCTTCCATTTTTTAATTATTTGGTACATAAAGTATTTTCTACTTAAAGTACTGTCTCCTCGCGAGAGGCGAGATAATAGAAACTCACTAATCCTTCCAGTGAGGCTAACAGTCACAAAAATTTATGTCAACTTAAAGTCTGCAGTTCGTCCTATTCTACAAACGATTAAGAATTTTTACATCGTGATGATACATGTACAGAGCAGGCGGTGAGAAATGAAGGAATCTCTGTGCTATAGCATATTGTTCTGGCTAACAAATAGTCATTACTATGTACTGTTATCTGTTCATAATCAGTATGAACAGCCAAAACGTATTACAGGGCTCTAATGGCGTCCCCGTGGGGCTAGGTCGGTCACAACAGATCCCACGACAAACAACCTACTGATTGCCGTGTCTTATTGGACACTCCACATGGACATACGGGAAAAGTACAGAGTGACCTGATTAAAAAGCGCCACTCAAATGGCCACACACACACATTTTGTTTAACATCTGAAATTAGTAGAATGTTTTACAGCCATGTTGTTCCCCCATTCTTTGAGTATGAATTCGGCACTCTGCCCGATTCACTGATACTCTGACATGGTGGCTAATAATATCACCATAATAGAAAACAACAGATTGTCCACTTCCCCTTTCGTGAAACGGCAGCAGGTCCCCTCAGCGGTGACAGCTCGATATTGTATGAAGTATACAACGAGACAAGTGGCTCTCATTTCATCGTCGAGATCGCTCAGTAAAGGGCTCTGTCGTCCACAGAGCAATTTTATTTATGAGGCTACCTTTAGAGGCCAAGCGGAAAACCGCGCATCGATTTGAGACGGCCGAATAATAGAAATTTCGATTGCGGGTACCGGATATCGAACGACTTAAAGTGAGTGGACATTACAGAAAATAGGAGATATTTGTCGGGGTTGGGAAAGCTGGTCTGCCACCGTCAGAAACGAAACGTCACATTTATTATATCCGAAAGGCTGTTAACACGACGGCAGCTAACAAGTATGTCAAGTGCCGCTCTGTCTCTAATCCACCGTCATTTTTTTGGCCTGTTAACAATGACGATAGAGATGATGGATAAGATGGCGAATTTGGCGCTCAATCTGGAGACACTATAGCACATGCAGAGGCCATAACGCAGCTGGACAAAGTACTGGCTTATTTGGAACGCCAGATGGAAACAGTTTCGGCCGAATTAATTATGGTGAAATGACTGCATTATTGTGCTGCGAATCTGGCTCAAAAGAAATTTACTGATTGTTCCAAAGTATAAGAGTCACTGAATTTTTTCAGTATTTGTTCACATTTACGTGAAAATAAAGTATGATTTGTGCGTTTACTTCAAAATATATATAACATGTTTTTGGTATTTACGTCATCGCATTAATTTTTTTTTCTAATTTTCCAGATTATTCGATTATAGACCGCAACGCTCTTACCTTCTCCGGGTAAACGACGTTCCACTGTATTTCCTTTTTGCTTTCCTTAATGCCCCACCCCGCTTTCAAGTGTTATTCTCCTGCTGTTCTTCGTTCTTCACGATACTTTGAACGCTGCTGCTGATTCATCGTTACAGGATGAGACCGACAATTGGCTCGTCTTGAGTACCGTCAAGGTACACGCCTTACGTTGCTCTCACTCTGAGTAGGGTTTCATCTCCGCAGCATTTTCGCTTGCTAACTAAGCTTTCCACTGTGCATTAAAATTAGCATCTCGTTACGAGCAGTACGGCTTCCGACTTTGCAGTTTATTACTCTCTGAACCTCATTTTAAGCAACAAGGGCGTCCTCTGATGTTCCGCGATCGTTATACTTTTGGTGTCGAGTTGTCTAGTGGAGGCAACCTTCTGACCTGGCGCCTGTCGAAGTAAGGTTTGTTATTCGGCAAAGAAAAATAATGGCGGCTTGAGCGGTGAAACCTTACCGGGATGTCAAGAAGCGGGTCACCGACGGGCCGAAACCATAAGACTGCGTCCTCGGCTTACGGAAGGTATGTATTCAGACGGAAGCGGGATTAAAACACTTTGCGTAGGTGAACGGCAGGGGGCGCTCTAGTCTACTTGCGGTGGTCCGCCTCTTCGGGGAAGCGGCTCCATCTCGCCTGCGCTGTTTCTTTCGTCCGCCGGCCGACGAACTTCTTTCCTCGGAGCTCTCCTGCATTACGCATTCCGAGCCGCAACCAGCACTAAATGTTTAAAGTGAAAGGAAGTCCATTGAATTATATTCCTTTCACGTCTCACAATAAAGCATTAATATTCCGCAGTGCATTTCTTGCCGCTTCGAACGCCCGCTTTGCGACTAGGCTCTGTCGGCGGAGCGGAGTTGAGGAAAAATAACCGCAGTCGCCCCTGCTGCGTTACCCTCAACGCTTCCGAGTAACAGCCCGTCATCTGAATTTCAACTCGGACTGTTGCGGTGAATCGCTCACTAGCTAAAAATCTCCATTTCTTAAAAAAAGTGCTGGAGTCAACTGCTTGAATATTTTGTCAGGCAGTTGTTCCCGACTTGATGTATTTAATGGCGATCCATAAATGTTTTACTTCCTCCGCTGAATCTTAAGGGCACTACAAATTCGAAGTAGCAGATAAATACACTGAAGAGCCGAAGAAACTGGTACACCTGCTTAATATCGTATAGGGCATCCTCGACCACGCAGAAGTGCCGCAACACGACGTGGCATGGACTTCACTAATGTCTGAAGAAATGCTGGAGGGAATTGACACCATGAATACTGCAGGGCTGTCCATAAATCCTCAATAATGTTCATATCTGGGGTGTTTGGTGGCCAGCGGAAGTGTTCGAATAGTGTTCCAGGAGCCACTCTGTAGCAATTGTGAACGTGTGGGGTGTCGCATAATACTGTTAGTAGTACCCAAGTCCTTTGCATAATGGACACGTGATCAGACAGGATGCTTATGTATGTGTCACCTGTCAGAATCGTGTCTAGACGTATCAGGGGTCCCATATCACTCCAACTGCACACGCTCCACGCCGCCATTACAGAGCGTCCAAAAATGGTTCAAATGGCTCTGAGCACCATGGGACATAACTTCTGAGGTCATCAGTCCCCTAGAACTTAGAACTACTTAAACCTAACTAACCTAAGGACATCACAGACATCCATGACCGAGGCAGTATTCGAACCTGCGACGTAGCGCCTAGAACCGCTCGTCCACCCCGGCCGGCACAGAGCGTCCACCAGCTTATACAGTGCCCTGCTGACATGCAGGGTCCATGGATTCATGAAGTTGTCTCCATACGCATACATGTCCATCCGCTCGATACAATTTGAAACGAGACTCGTCCGACCAGGCAACATGTTTTGAGTCACCAACAGTCCAATGTCGGTGTTGACGGGCCCAGGCGAGGCATAAAGCTTTGAGTCCTGAAGTCATCAACGGTACATGAGTGAGTCTTCTGCTCCGAGATCCCATATCGATGATGTTTCATTGAATGGTTCGCACGCTGAAACTTGTTGATGGCCCAGCACTGAAATCTGCACAGCAATTTGCGGAAGGGTTGCATTTCTGTCACGCTGGACGATCCTCTTCACTTGGCATTGATCCCGTTCTTGTAGGATCTTTTCCCAGCCTCAGCGATATCGGAGATTTGATATTTTACGGGTTTCTTGATATTCACGGTACACTCGTGAAATGGTCGTAAGGGAAATCCCCACTTCATCGCAACCTCGGAGGTGCTGTGTCCCATCGCTCGTGCGCCGACTGTAACATTACGTTCAAACTGACTTAAATCTTGATAACCTGCCATTGTAGCAGCAGTAGCCGATCTAACAACTGCGCCAGACACCTGTTGTCTTATACAGAAGTTGCCGACCGCAGCGCCGTATTCTGCCTGTTTACATATCTTTGTATTTAAATACGCTTGCGATATATACAGGGTGATTCAAAAAGAATACCACAACTTTAGGAATTTAAAACTCTGCAACGACAAAAGGCAGAGCTAAGCACTATCTGTCGGCAAATTAAGGGAGCTATAAAGTTTCATTTAGTTGTACATTTGTTCGCTTGAGGCGCTGTTGACTAGGCGTCAGCGTCAGTTGATGCTAAGATGGCGACCGCTCAACAGAAAGCTTTTTGTGTTATTGAGTACGGCAGAAGTGAATCGACGACAGCTGTTCAGAGTGCATTTCTAACGAAGTATGGTGTTAAACCTCCTGATAGGTGGTGTATTAAACGTTGGTATAAACAGTTTACAGAGAATGGGTGTTTGTGCAAAGGGAAAAGTTCTGGACGGCCGAGAACGAGTGACAGAGCACTGCATCACTGGCCTCCAAGAAGCTCTGATCTTACCCCCTGCGATTTTTTCTTATGGGGGTATGTTAAGGATATGGTGTTTCGGCCACCTCTCCCAGCCACCATTGATGATTTGAAACGAGAAATAACAGCAGCTATCCAAACTGTTACGCCTGATATGCTACAGAGAGTGTGGAACGAGTTGGAGTATCGGGTTGATATTGCTCGTGTGTCTGGAGGGGACCATATTGAACATCTCTGAACTTGTTTTTGAGTGAAAAAAAACCTTTTTAAATACTCTTTGTAATGATGTATAACAGAAGGCTATATTATGTTTCTTTCATTAAATACACATTTTTAAAGTTGTGGTATTCTTTCTGAATCACCCTGTATATATATATATATATATCGCAGGAGTATTTAAATACAAAGATATGTAAGCAGGCAGAATACGGCGCTGCGGTCGGCAACTATATATATATATATATATATATATATATATATATATATATATATATATATATTTATATGTGTGTGTGTGTGTGTGTCTGCCGTGCGGAGTGGCAGCGCGGTCTATGGCGCCATGTCACGGATGGTGCGGTCTCTCCTGCCAGAGGTTCGAGTCCTCCCTCGGGCATGGGTGTGTGTATGTAGTTCTTAGCATAAGTTAGTTTAAGTTATTTTAAGTAGTGTGTAAGTTTAGGGACCGATGACCTCAGCAGTTTGGTCCCTTAGGAATTCACACACATTTGAACATTTGTGTGTGTGTGTGTCTGTATCCCAAGTTGGTAAGAGTCGACCAATATAGCATTACCTCAACGGATTTAACTATTCCGCAAACAAACTTTCTAACCAAACAGACCGTAGGAAAGGTAGCTGAGAATCTATGAAGTTCGATCCAAGGCCTGTTTTAAGATTTTTTGCACCACTAATTGTTCCATTCCTTTCTTGTAATTCTTTAAATTGTTCGTAAATAGTTGGTTCAATAATCTTCTGACGTGAATATTTCGGTGGAGAGTCTTCTAGCCATCTTCAGGTGTATGCAATTGAACACAGTGAAGTGAAGAAGTTACAGTCGCCTCGCAGCTCGCCCCCAAATTTCCATTGCACAGCTTTATGAGTGACTGAAATTGTGTATGTTGTTCCTGGTCTCTAACCCTGGAAGTTTCTCTTCGCGATCAGTGTTCTTACCCACTGAGCTTCTCAAGAAAGAGTCATGACCTGCCCCAAAAGCTGCAGTTGTGTCAGTAATTCCGCCCTACATTCGGAAACGCAGAGCAGCTCATCAGCATGCCAGAATACCCCGGCTTGTAAGACCGTGAAAGGCAAGGTTTCAGGTACAAATCCCGATGTGGCGCACAGTTTCAATCTGTCAGGGAGTTTAGAAACAGAACACACTCCATCGCAGAGTGAAGGATCTATTCTTAAAATTGTTTGAGTTCCCAATTAAACTGCAGACCCCAATAAGCGGGCTGGTAATCCAGTTCTGAGGAATGCAAAGGTATACCAATTCCACTATGACCATTTCAAGTAAAGGAAGTTCATGTTGCTACGTCTGGAGTACAAGTCATCCATTGTATCACCTCATTCGCTACATGCAATCGCGCTCGCGGTAATCACGCACGCCACAATCAATGCACAGTGGACGTCAGACGAGAGAAGCCGTGGTAACGAATTGATGGAATGCATTATGAGGTACTGAGTACTTCAAAAGAGTGTGGGTGACAAATTTTTAAAACATCACTCGAGACAGGCGAGATATGGTGCGCTAGTCTTTCCCTGCGTCTCCCGAGTGCGTTATGGTGGCAATCTAAAGGGCTGGATCAAGGACGAGTGATAGTTACACGATACAGGTGTTTCGCACCAACTCTTGCAAATAAAGTTTATAAAGACGCTGAGAGCAGCGTTTTGAAGTACAGTGTTGTTAGATGGAGCGAGAAATATTCAAAGAAATTGCCCGTAAACGACTACTAAGTCTGAGTGGCCGAAAGGGTTGAATGTTGAAACAACTTCGGCGGAGCTGTTTGGAGTTCTCGAAATGTATCAGGTCGATCATCAGCCTTCCTTAGAGTGGAAGCTGTAACTCCATCGGAGCGAAGGTGCTGATACGAGAGTACTACAGATTTCTTGACCGAAGATTTAAGATACCTGAAGTTTTTCTTCCAATGCGGTAAAGTTAGACAATCCGAACGATGAGTTCTTGTCCGCGACTGGAGGAAGCAGTTTAATTGTTTCTCCGCTTTGATTGAGGCCAATAAATTCCAACTGTTTCCTTGGAAAAATTATAGTGATGTTTTTGAGTGACTTTTGCCGCATTGACGTTAGCCCTTTTTCTGGAGGAAGGAAGTATCTTTAATACGCTAAAGTTCTTAGGTGATTTTTTAATATTACATGCTAGACATACAAAAATATGTACGCGTTTTCAAAACATGCTTTGTACACTTGGCTTCATTTTATGGACCAACATAATTAATTACGAAATATTCTCTATTGTAATAAATAGTAAAATGCCATTCAATAATTACCATGCTAAATAGCAATAACAGCATTCAATAATACAGTGGAATATAGTGAACGAACCTCATCCACGTATTTTGGTGGTCGCGAACTGCTGGGCACTACTTCACTGACTTGCTAATATTTTTGGAATGATGTCCAACAGTTGGCAGCAGCTGTGCATGATGAAAAGGCTGAACATTCACAGATGTGTACCTTAGGTTTTCATTGGGAAAAAATACATGCTGCAGCTAAGACGCAGCAAAAGTTAACGTACAAAATTGTAGCCAGTGGGTCTGAAAAGGTTAAATTGTATTGCTGTTTTGATTGTTGGGAATGCTCGTATTATCGCCGGAAGTTGCAGAAGTCTGCTCTAGGCGAGGTGTGAATGACCAGCGATGTGAATTTGATATCCAAAGGTCGGATTTCGGAATCTTTTTGAAAGAGCGAGAATTTTAACCCATTCTCGCATCTCAAAACGAGGCAGGTGACCCTCATTTCGACTGGTTTCTGTAGTGTGCAGAGCAGAGAAGTTATCAGCATCCTCCAGAATGGGCTTCTGAGTAAACATGCTAAGCATTACGTCATGTAATTTGTCTCACACGCCTAGCATCGCAGAGAGCGTGTGGACACCGAGCGCGACCGCGATTGGGACTTCACGCATCTCCTGAGAAGCTCACAGACCGGAGAAATGGAACTCTTCACTACATCAGCAGCTGTTTTTCTCTGCTGCTGGTGTCGCGCGAGCTCTGTTTTGGTAAAGTGATACTAACTGCACAGTACTCGGCGCCATATCTGCAGTGTTCCTAAGCGGTAAGGAAATTAGTGCGCCTGGTACTCTGGCGAAGAACAAGCGGCGGTCATTACAGAGGCTGTCCGCAGCTCAAGGCGGTGGCGGCGGCACTTTAGCTCGGTGAGCCGTATGTTTTTTGCTCCTCCTGCTCTTTAATGCCGTCCTCTAAACAGCAAGGCGGTAAACTCCTTGGCGGCGGGCAGGGTGTCCCAGCAGGGACACGCGGAAGCCTGCTGCCGCAAGAAGCTTAAGCTTACGACAGGCCACCGCGGCGGCCATGTTGCAGCAGCCAGCCGGCGCCGTTTGCTTAATTGTGTTTTTGCGAATGTGCCGCAGGAGGCAGGAGGCGGTGCAAGAGGCACGTGCAGCCGGGGAGTGGGGGGCGAGGGGCGGCGGAATGAAAGCCAGCCGCCCCCTTGGCGTCCGTAGCGGTTGGTGTTGTGCGAATGGAGGAAGCCTGGGTTGGAGCATCGCTTGTTTCTAGGGAAGAAACGAGCCCAACAGTCTCTATCGTCTAGCCAGAAAGAGAGCGCCACCTTCTGTCATCAAAAAAGGATTCGAATGGCTCTGAGCACTATGGGACTTAGCATCTGAGGTCATCAGTTCCCTAGATCTTAGAACTACTTAAACCTAACTAACGTAAGGACATCACACACATCCATGCCCGAGGCAGGATTCGAACCTGCGACCGTAGCAGTCGCGCGGTTCCCGGCTGAAGCGTCTAGAACAGCTCGGCCACAGCGGCCGGCAGGAAGAGACTAAAGATTATGAATATGAACAGCATTAGTCACTAGATAGCACTATTGTCTAAAATGGAAATAAGAACTTTAAGTGCGAATTGCCGTAAACTGACTTTTTTGAGCTATAATGTACCTTTTCTCAGGAACTGTAAAAGCTAACATCCTGAAATTTGGCTTAGTGCGGCACTTTTCCGTTAACTTTTCTCTGAGAGCAGTTCCTCTTTAAAATTCGAAAAAAATAGAGTTGTACCGGGTAACACGAAACTGAAAAATTAACATCAAAGGGACAATGACCGTAAACAAAAATCTGTTCGACAAGTTGTATTAGCCTCTTATCTACATCTACATCCATACTCTGCAAGCCACCTGACGGTGTGTGGCGGAGGGTACCTTGAGTACCTCTATCGATTCTCCCTTCTATTCCAATCTCGTATTGTTCGTGGAAAGAAAGATTGTCGGTATGCCTCTGTGTGGGCTCTAATCTCTCTGATTTTATCCTCATGGTCTCTTCGCAGTTGTAATGTGAAATTCTAGTTTTATTGCTTGATTAGTTTACGAGAAAATGTACATTATAGAAACAATGGTAATTAAAAATTCAAATCCTTATAAAATGCATGTCGATGCTCATTTTCACACAAAAATTGCACAGAATATCAAACATTATGTTTTGCATAACAGCCTCAAGTTTTACTATTTTAGCTGTAATATTTTTGGAGATAAAATATATATATATATATATATATATATATATATATATAAGTACAACAAGAATGCGATTTGTCTTAGGTCTGCCCTTAACGGGAAGTGTCTTCCACTATGGGGTAGCAAATATCGAAGCACCTGAGCGCTGCGGAAAATATCTGCGCGAAAATGCTGTTATACGAGATCCGTGCGTGAAAGAAGGCCAGCTCGACTTTGACGGGCCCCCGCCGCGTCCCTTTTGACGGCGCGGAGGCCGCGGCGTGTTCGCTTACGCCGCCCACCGCGTCCGTCTCGCCGGAGTTCCGGCATATCGCGTGTTGCGGGCAGCGGGGACCACGGCGCGGCGCGGCCCAGTGAGTCACTGGCGGAGGGGTTTGTCGGGAACCTGATAGCCCTGGGCGCTGCCGCTCGGCAGCCTGTCTGCTTGTCTTCATCGTGACGCCAGCTGGTCTCGCCTTCTTTCCGCCAGCCACTAACGCGGGACACAACACCGCCGGCGTATTCGACTTCATTGTCATTTAGGAGTATCACTTTTCATTCTCATTTAGGAGTATCACTTTTTAAGGTAGGCTGATAATTCTTCACCCATTAGCGCCGAAATTAATATTTTGTGATTTTTAAAAATATTTGCGTTATTATGTCTGTTCAAAAATGGTTCAAATGGCTCTGAGCACTATGGGACTCAACTGCTGTGGTCATCAGTCCCCTAGAAATTAGAACTACTTAAACCTAACTAACCTAAGGACATCACACACACCCATGCCCGAGGCAGGATTCGAACCTGCGACCGTAGCAGCAGCGCGGTTCCGGACTATATTATGTCTGTGAAAGGCATAAATCAGACAACAGAGTTGTTTCGACGAAAGTCATTACCGCCATTAGCGAGATATTTGATGTTGCCATATGGCAACGCTAGGCGATTTCGCTACCTACATTTATGTGGATTACAACTTCAACTAAATAAGTATATTATTGAATTTTCTTATTACATATACAAGTCTTGTGCAAATTTATTATTCAGTCTTCATCATACAATTGATACTTCATAACGCAGTACAATTAATAATCAAAAATCAAACCTTGAACGCAGCATTATTTTACATGAAATGGAATAAAACAGTCAATACACAATCCCACATTACACTTTGAACAAATTGTTCTCACAATAGATTTACAGTCCTTGTGTGCACACCATTTCTTCTTCTTTCCTTCTGTGTGCTGGATGAGGTGGTCAGTCTTATCAAACCTAATTGAATCTGATATGCGCCTGTTGAAACATGCCCCCGATGCATATGGTCACCCGGCTCCTTTTGGTAAAGCTTGGTGTCTTTGCAAGTACACTGTTGCTATTTCTCTCTTGAAATCAAACTGAGAAATAGTTTGGTTTCTTGCTTTATTATACAAAATCCAACTGTTTTGTATGGCGACATCTAACATCCACGTAAAGAGACACCAGTACCATTTCCTGCTTCTTATTGCAATGCAACAGCATGCTAGATTCTGATCCATCTGATCAGTACCTCCCATATATGTATTATATTTGGCAACCAGTTTTGGTCTGGGAATGATTATATTTCACTTTTTTAGTTGCGAGAATCTCTTGACTTGGCCAACTTCCTGTGCACCACGTGGAGAAGAGATCATTGTAACAACTGAGTTGTCCAGCCACTGCATATACAATAATCCATCGTCCTTCTCTATTGCTGTCTCAAAAAAAAAAAAAAAATATATATATATATATAATAATAATAATAATATGGGGGCTCAACAAACACATCACCTTCAATATCGTCATTATAAAGTATCTCCAGCGCCTCAACAATCGAGAAACCTCTTCCAAAACAAAAAAGAGAAAATTCGTCCTTTTACTGAGTACAAGCGCCTAGCGTTGCCATATGGCAACACGGACGTTCAAACGGCCTAAATGAACGTAATTTATTTTACAGCAATATGGCAACACACAGCGCTAATGGGTTAATTTGGGACCGTCTAATTACAATTGAATGAAACACAATTTTAGTGCCGTTCGTGTTTCGCCTTTATTCTCTGCAAGGCATCTTCAGTAGCATGGTATATGTATATAGTTTTCTTTATACCACTCAATTTAATAGTCGACCACGATATTATTGTACTTGGACGTGATAGCTCTTCGGTTGGCTTATGCTTAGTTTTCGTAATGATACTTAACGAGGACTGGATGAAACTCTTGATGGCGTATGCACAACTGTCTTAAAGTCATTCACAATACCATGCGTTTTTCCTAGTCACCACAGTACTTGTTTAGCGTAACGTCACTCTGTTTTCCCGAAAATGGGCACACATGGCCAACTGAACTACTATCGTTGTGGGCTAGCACTTTTAGAATATTGTGTATGTAGATTATAAACAGTTCTGGCGCTTTTTGATTTCCTATAATGCAGTAATAATTTAAAATTTCTACTTACAGCTTTCGTGGACGTTTACCTAAATTTCATGTGTTTGTTCCTTTATTATCGCTGTTCTGCTTATTATAACTGATGTTGTTGATATTTTTTCAGACTTCAGAATAGTAGGAACTGAACACTCGGTTTGATGTTTTGTTTTGGTCGGTGTTGCCAACTGTCGAATGTTATTGGCAACTGTTGAATGCGTTTTTGTGATATCTCCGACATATATACTCCATGGTAACACCCTATATTGCAAATGTCAAACGTACCAATTTCTCACAACCTTTGTTGTAATCGTACAAAAATGGCGTGTGAAGTTAATCACAATAAGGACCGACGACGGCGTGCTCTACTGAGTTTGTATGCGTACAGAGAAGTGGGACATTTTACAGTGACCCACCTTCAAAGTTATTTGATATCCAGGCGGTATATTTCCGAACATGCGTCCCTTACCAAAATTTTATATAGTCCTTATCGAATGTGTAATAGGTTCAATGGGACTTAACATCTGACGTCATGAGTCCCCTAGACTTAGAACTACTTAAACCTAACCTAAGGACATCACACACATCCATGCCCGAGGCAGGATTCGAACCTGCGACCGTAGCAGCAGCGCGGTTTCGGATTGAAGCGCCTAGAACCGCTCGGCCACAGCGGCCGGCCGCATTTTTCGTAAAAAGCGAAGATCAGAAATGTGTTAATTAGCATTAAATGATGTAGGAATTCGTTCTTAACGAAAAGAATAAAATTAAAGGAAAAAGTAAACACCAAATTCTATCCAGCGGCCTTTTGATTACGCTATTATCAATCTCCGACGTTACTGAGTGAGCAACTCGGCCTGGCGTTTAAATAACCTCAACTTTGGTGAATTAAAGTTCCTGGAAAAGTTTGAAAGTCTATTTCCCCGAGAATTTTTGGGAGTTGGATGGAACTGCTATGGAAGATCGATATTATAGTTCGGATGTTCACGTGCCACGAATATACAGAATTATGGAAGTCCGATTGATGGGTGGTTTCCTTGTTAGTCGAATCGTGGCATTCAGATACATGTAATGCAGGTTTTAATCTTTATAACGGTTTCCAGATTTACGGCCCTTCCGTTACACGCAGTGAGGTTTATCGGTTCATAGTCCTAGCAATTCTTATAGCCCTGTTCTATACTTTCCCATTGTTTTCTATCTCCCTGTTCACAAGTTAACAACAACCATGGCATACGATTCCTCTTCCACGTAAAAATGCGACGTAGTTTCCACCTCTGCCGTATGCTAGTAAATGCTTGATTTGGATCTCAGTGTCCGCGAGCAAAGGGGAAGAAGCACAGGTCGGAGAACAAACCACTCTCGGCAAGGGCCTGGAGGAGATGTGTAAGCGGACACTGCGGAAGAACATTGAACTGTAGCTCGCAACCGTCGAGTGGTTTCCGTCCCCACCGCCCAAGAAGTTTCATTCGGGGGGTGAGACGGTCTTAACCTCAAAAAGAAAAATAGTGGGAAGGCAGGCAGGCCGGTTTCGCTCCGGGGAACGGCGCGGCGCCCCTGATTGAAGGCAGGCGACGCGCTCCCCCAGGTCGGGGCCTATTTCCTCAATCACTGGCCGAGAAATGACCGGCGCGCCTATCGACCCCGCCGCCCAGCGCCAGCCACATGCGGCCCGCCCACGGCACCCTCGAGATTTGTCCGGGCCAACCCCGCTTCCGCGCAGCCCCTCGCGTTGCGGCAACCGTGCACTTGCCGCAGACAGGGCACACTTGATTTTCTGACAAAACGTAGCGTCACCTAACTTTAACTGCGCTGCAGCCACCTGCTTCACACATAAGCTTGACCGTGCTAGGAAACATCAGAAGTGGAACCCCTGTCCCTGCTTACAACCTATTTATAAATTTTTTAATCTCATATTATCCTACCGGACGGCTATAATTAAAGTGCGGCTGGACACGGACTGCAATTATCGTATGCCAGCGAAACGTGACAGATATATTAACCCGTTAATGTTGAACTGATTTACACTGGAAAAAAAATAGTTCCAATTTCGGCCACCAGGTGCAAATATGGCGCTGTTCATTGTTTGTATGACGTTATGACATCCACTCTGTCATTTGACAAACCATAAAGTGAATGAACAGTATTGCTATCGAGAAGTGAGAATGTGAGCTGTTGGTTCAAAAAAAAATGTTCAAATGTGTGTTAAATCTTATAGGACTTAACTTAGGTCAACAGTCCCTAAGCTTACACACTACTTAACCTAAATTATCCTAAGGACAAACACACACACCCATGCCCGAGGGAGGACTCGAACCTCCGCCAGGACCAGCCGCACAGTCCATGACTGCAGCGCCTTAGACCGCTCGGCTGAGTTGCTGGTGAAAACAGCAATTACAGTGGAGCATTGAGAGACTATCACCGACTGGACGAGAGGTCTGATGTCATTAAATGATTTAAAGGTGATATTAACGAAATTCGCAAGCGTTGGTGAGCTTGGTGTCACACCTGAAAGAGGAATACGTCCAATCCGGGTGGAAGTTATTGTCGATGTTGCTGTTGCTGTAACTGACCTCGCAGCACGTTCTCCGTGTAGTGCCAGGGGCCGTGCAGTGTGACGAGAGCAGTCTATCCCTTGATCAACAATATGGAAAGTTTTACGGTCTATTTTAGACTGCTACCCGTACAAGATCCAGACGGAGGAGCAATTGCCGGCAGCTGTGGCCGAGCGGTTCTAGGCGCTTCAGTCCGGAACCACGCGGCTGCTACGGTCGCAGGTTCTAATCCTGCTTTGGGCTTGGATATGTGCGATGTCCTTAGGTTAGTTAGGTTTAAGTAGTTCTAAGTCTAGGGGACTGATGACCTCAGATGTTAAGTCCCATAGTACTTAGAGCCATTTGAACCATTCGGAGGAGCAATTGAAACCTCTTGATCCGCAGCAACCTTTTAAATTGGCCCTTAGGTTTCTAGCAAGGATCGAAGATCATGACATGTGGCTGGGAAATATTCCATGGAATGACGAGGCACATTTTACACTAAAAGTTGCATTGAATACACAGAACTGACGAATTTGAGGTGGTGTTAAAGAGCGTGTTGTGCGGGAAGAGCCATTGCATTCGCTGTATGTGACTCTGTAATGTGGATCCACAAGCACCTTAATTCTCGGTCCGTTCCTTGATGAGAATACATCAAGAGGGCCCGTTAGGTGTAGAGTTACGTCTGCACATTATCGAGGCCTCCTTGTACAGCATGTGGTTCCTGATTTGGAAGAGCGCAACCGTTTGGTGGTGGTAGTAAGTTTCTATGGGACCAAATTGCCTAGAACATTGGTCCCTAGGCTTCCACATTACTTAATCTAACTTATACTAACTTACGCCAAGGACAGCACACACACAAACACACACACACACACACACACACACACACACACACACACACACACACACACACAGAGCCATGTCCCGAGGGAGGACTCGAACATCCGATGGGGAGGAGCCGCCAACCGTTTGGAAACAACAGGTGGGGCAACACCTCATGTCGCTCGGCTGGTGAAAGATCTTCCACGTACGTGTTATCTCCAGATGTTTTCCAGACGCAGTGTCTGCAAGACAATCTGATGTGAATCCATGGGACTTTTGACTCTTGGGGTATCTAAAAGAATGCATTTGCCACGGACAGGTTCGGTCATCACTTGATCTGAAGGCCAATATACAAGAACAAATTGCTCCACCGGAACTGTTGCAAGCAACTGTTGATCACGTAGTTTTACGGATTCAGTATCTCATTGACGTATCCATTGCTCATATTGAATAAACTGTGTAAACGGCGTTAATATAAACATTATGCTTTTCTCTCTCTTGTTGGACTTTTTCTGCCCACGTTCTTAATCTATTACTTATGGAAATATTTCTATACGTCTCTCTCACACCCACTGCTCCAGATTTGAACCCAGTGGCCATAATTGGAACTAACTTTTTGCAGCATAAATCGGGTCCTTATTAACGCTTTAACATATCTAACGAGCTTCGCTGTCATACGACATTGACAGCCCACACTGGATATCTTTGAGCAGCTGGACTTTAACAGTAACGACCCGGTACATTGCCACGTAAGGATGGAAACTGTTAGTATTTAAAGATGAGGATGATTTTTCGTTTGTGAGCCGCTCAACTGCGCGGTCATCAGCACCTGTACAAAGTCCCATTTATTTCACCGTCCAAATTTTTTCGCAGGCCAATCTAGCCATTGTCATGAATGACGAGGATGATGATGCAAACTTCTCACACCCATAAAAATTAATTAACAATCAACTCCAAAAGGGCACTTTTTACGTAACATGTGAAAGAGTTGCACGCTGAACCAGGTGTGACAAAACATGCAGAAACTATCAGACACTGAATTTTAACCCAGCCTGGGTGACCAAAAAACTTAGAAACTAACAGACACTCACCAGCAGCTTAGGCTAGGTTAGATCTCTATGACGCATTACAATCTGCACGTCAAATTCAGTATCTTCCACTAACCAGCAATGTAACTTTTTTTATATCAATAATCTAGTGTCTATTCTAGTAATATATTGGTATCTTATTCTCTTAATCTCAACGTGAAATATATGATAGCGGGGGCCCAATAGTGGACCAATATTCTTCGAATACAGAATTTCGCACTAAGCCGCCGTACTTAAATAAAAAAGACTATATACACAGGGTACCAAAGGCCCAACGGTACCAACAGGCCGTCGTGTCCATCTCAGCCCACAGGCGTCACTGGATGCGGATATGGAAGGCCATGTACTCAGCACACCGCTCTTCCAGGCGTCGTCAGTTTTCGTGACCGGAGCCGCTACTTCCCAATCAAGTAGCTTCTCAATTGGCCTCACAAGGGCTGAGTGCACCCCACTTGCCAGAAGAGCTAAATAGACCCATCAAAAGTATCCGGACACCCTTACGTAACGCAGAATTAACCACAGGATGTCGCGAGGGGCATATACGTATGTATCAAAGGAACCGAGGAGTACTGCGTTGTCAGTAGAGGAGCAGTAACAGCAGAAACAGGAGAGGGCAATGACTTCGAATGTAGATTACTCACTGTAGGTAACTGAAGTAACAAATGCATAAGAAACATTTCAACTGTGCTGGCGTAAGCTGTATCCAGTACAACGGTAGGCAAAAACGTACCGCGAATATCGATAAGCAGGCGCAGGTTTAAGCGCGACTGTCACCAGAGAGGTCAGAAACACATCGACAAGCAAACAGGCCACCAACGCCCTCTCGACAGCAAGTATTTAGGCCGCCTCCGCTGACCGGGGGGCCTCACTGACTCACATTTCCAGTCTGACGTCTATTATTCATTTGCAGAACGAGCTCAGTTCACATCGCAGGTTATTACAGTACATAGCGTCCAGGTTTGTCACTATAGCAAGATTAATAGTATTGTATGCAAGAAGACTATTGCTGATGAGCTTGCATCACAACACGTGTACTGTATCCAAGATAAGTAAATACTTCAAAAGTCCATGTAAATAAAGAACCGTGTTAATCCACATGTTCATTTGTGTTGTATACCATGCGTCAATCTCATGAAAGGGTCTGGATTGGACGAATGTGTTAAGGACGGTTCCTGCCATCACCTGTGGTGCCTACAGCGGAATAAGGATGATTTTTGCCATGGTAGGAGGCAAGCCAAGCCCGATAGCGCTTACCATCGGTTATCTGAGGAAACCCGGTGTTATCACTGGGGCTAGGCCGCCGGCCGCAAGCAAGTCTATCTGCCAAAAATAAGGCCACATATTTTACGAGTTGCTCAATATGGGTATAATGTTTTTAATGCAACGAATTGCGCTAACACTGGAGAAGTATTAAGTTAAAATTTCCCTCAATATGACAGCGTTTCGCTACGTGTGTCGGCAGTGATGTGGTTGGATCAGCCGCACAGCGCTCCCTTAGGACGTGGACGTTAAGACCGCCGGCAGCCAGCCGCGCGGCCACTTACGTTGAAACGGAGCCGTGAATGCACCAGCGAGCCCGCAGGGAGCGTCCCGCGATGGCGGCCAGAAGCGCGCCTCCCCCCCTCCCCCCATCCTCACCCCCACCCCCTGGTGCTCGCTCATTAATTATTAATTAGGAGCGGTTTTTGCCGGCGTCAGGCGACAAGGACAGCGGAAGCGCCGGGATTATGCAGAGTGCGCCAGCGGGGTTGCCAGTCGCGAGGGAGAGCAGCGCCCGCCGCGTATCACCGGCCTGTCAACCAATCAGGGGCCAACCTCTCGTATGTCACCTCGTACAGCACGTTTCCGCATCCCTCTAGTAAAAATTAGCACACCATCTATGGGGTATGTATACTGCGGTGCTCTGAAGGATGTAACAACCCACATATACATGGTAAGTCGCCTAACACGTAACACTCCTGTCTAGTTCACTATCAGTACGTACACACATCAAAAAACCTTTTGCATCACCCCAGTTCCCAGGACTCCTGAATACAGAGGTTGACTGTGGATATTGTCCCTTTGACTGTTCAGATATGTCACTGACCTCGCCCAAAGATGTAAACAATCATGCACGAGCAGCGGTTATTAGATGGAGGGGTCCGACAGCCGATCAGTTCCAGTCATTCCACCAGAAAGGAGGTACACGGCTCGTGTTGTCTGTAGTTCAAACATGCCTAGACGGTCAGTACCGCGGTTCGATCGCGTCCGCAATTTTTCTTTGTGCCAAGTAGGGCTCTCAACAAGGGAAGTGTCCAGGTGTCTCGGAGTGAAACAAAGCGATGTTGTTCAGACATGGAGGAGATACAGAGAGACAGGAACTGTCGACGACGTGCCTCGATCAGCCCCAAAGGTCTACTACTGCAGTACCTACGGATTATGGCTCCGAGGAACCCTGACAGCAACACCACCATGTTGAATAATGCTGTTCGTGCAGCCATAGGACGTCGTGTTACGACTCAGACTGTGTGCAATAGTCTGCATGATGCGCGTCTTCACTTCAGACGTCCATGGCGAGATCCATCTTCGCCACCCCAACACCATGCAGCGCGGTACAGATGGGCCAACAACATGCCGAATAGACCGCTGAGGATTGGCATCACGTTCTCTTCACCGATGAGTGTCGCATATGTCTTCAACCAGACAATCGTCGGAGACGTGTTTGGAGGTTCCCTGCTGTTTAGGGGTGGCATTATGTGGGGCCGACGTACGCCGCTGGTGGTGATGGAAGGCGCTGTAACGGCTGTACGATATGTGAATGCCATCCTACAACTGATAGTGCAACCATATCGCCAGCATATTGGCGAGGTATTCGTCTTCATGGACGACAATTCGCGCCCCCATCGTGCACATCTTGTGAATGAATCCCTTCAGGGTAACGAAACTGCTCGCCTAGAGCGACCAGCATGTTCTCCAGACATGAACCCTGTCGAACATGCCTGAGATAGATTGAAAGGGGCTGTTTATGGACGACGTGATACACCAACCACTCTGAGGGATCTACGCCGAATCGCCATTGTGGAGTGGGACGATGTGGACCAACAGTGCCTTGATGAACTTGTAGATAGAATGCCTTGACGAATACAGGCATGCATTAATGCAAGAGGACGTGCTACTGAGTATTAGAGATGACGGTGTGTACAGCAATCTGGACCACCACCTGTGAAGGTCTCGCTGTATGGTGGTAGAACATGCAATGTGTGGTTTTCGTGAGCAATAAAAAGGGCGGAAATGATGTTCATGTTGATCAATATTCCAATTTTCTGTGCAGGTTCCGAAACTCTTGGAAACGAGGTGATGCAGAACTTTGTGTGTGTGTGTGTGTGTGTGTGTGTGTGTGTGTGTGTGTGTGTGTGTGTGTGTGTGGGTGGGTGGGTGGGAGGGTGGGTGTGTGTGGGTATGGGTGTGTGTAATAAGAGACATAAAACGTGCTAAATGTAATTTCGGTACGAAAAAATATAGAAAAAAATGTTATTCTGAATTGTACGCAACGGTAAGGAAAGGTAGGGAACAGTGTGATGAGGCAACTGTCGTCATAGGAAAGCTGGACAGGAGCAGAAACGATTAACACACAAATTAATACAGTAAATAGAAGATTTACGTATATTTCCCTTAGCGTATGAAGACTAATTGCAAATAATGCATCAAGAGATAAGAGTCCAGCTATTATAACAGCAAAAAGGATGAGGCTCTCTGAACTAAAGCGCTAACGATGGTGTCGGAGCTGCGACTAGGTGGCGTTTGCGTAGCAAGCATTCCATACTGAAGAGACTCCGAATGTGAGTGAGCTGTGTGGTTGCTGCCGGCCGTCCTCTACATGGCGGCAGAGGACGCTCTTAGTCCAGAGTCGCTGGAGGTGTGGCACAGTGGGCGTGCTCTGTAGGGTTAGCTAGATCCCGCTCGACCACTATCAGCAACTGATGCAAGCTTGCAATTCTCCTGATAGTTCTGTGACACTGGTATGATGTTATCTTTATGTGATCCAAGATGAACCTTTCAGTCATCTAATTAGCAAACTGTTATTTTATTTGGCTACCAGTTTCGGCGGTTTTACACGCTATTTTCAGGCCATCTGGCCGATGTGTGAGACGATTACAGCCTCGGTTCCAGTAAAAATAAAGGCTATCATTCAAAGACTGGTACCTGTAGATTTCAGCTTAACACAACGATCACTTCGATGATCATCTGTCAACAGGTAGGACAGGAGTTTTAAGATAGAGTGTTAAATCGCCAAAACTGGTAGTCAAATAAAATAGCAGTTTGGAATTTACACGGCTGAAAGGTGTTTTATTTGATATTCTGTACTGAACAGCCGAGTCCCGCTACCATCATTGAAAATATGCATGTGCAGAGACTTAATTTTATTCCGTTTTTGATCAGCATGTGCTAACACTACTATCTTCGTTTTCTTATGCCTTTGTCCTGCATCGGCGCAAGGTCAGCGGCGATATTAACGGATTCGGCATGGTTAATTTAAGGGGTGGCCTGATGTCATTCCCTGACGCCACCACATTACCCCTTACCCCACCCCAATTACCCCTAACCCCCACCCCATACACACGGGATGGATATGAGTACTCCAAAGATTTTCTGTCATTTATTTAAGATTTTAATGACCTAATAGGAAAGATATTGACGAAACGGATTACTGCTATAGTCTACAGAACCACCCGAAAGATGCAATAATCACAAGATATCGTGTGGTAGTGGCGATGTGTACATCGGCGCTACTAAAAGAACGGTCGAAGAACACTTAGAACACACGAGCGAAAGTTTTCTAAACGTTTTCGAATCGTGTAACTGAGAGGGCACTTGCATATCAGTCCGTAATTCACATAGTAGCATGTGAGAAACTGCCTAAAATCCGCATTCAACGTGGCCGGCACACTAACCTCCGTCGTTAATATGCCGGGCGTTCGATCAGGGACTGACGCACCTCCTAGTCCCGGATGCGACATTTAACTCGCAAGGCTATCTGTACAGGTTACGCGTTAATACTGCAAAAATGAATGTAGTTGAAATCCAACTTTAAAATGTAAACTATAATGACTGAAAATGTCACACTCATTAAAATATTCCAGGATATTACAATAAAAGTGAGGTGTCATAAGAGAGTTAAAGTGCAGAGCGAGGGACATTTGTGAAGCCGGTGTGTTCGACGCAGCATCGAAATGTATCACCAATGGTTTGTTGAAGGAGGGATATTCGTCCGCTGACGTAAAAAGCTGTTCTCTGTGGTAAAATGAGTGTAGTCTTATTTAATTAATATGATTAACAAACATAAACAATTTGTTCTCATATGGTCCGTGCACCAGGAGTACTCCTATGGAGCCAAATAATTGTAAGTAATGTCACCAAGTGGACCCTATAAGATAGCTGTGTTCTGGTATACCAGTACAACCGACGGTTAGCATTTTCATGAAAAAGGAATATTTTCAGCTATTCACTCGACATTGCATCTTATAACATGTTCGCTGGAACATGTTAATACCGTCATTCTTATAGTTGTACATTCCTGGTAACCTAACCAAAAGGAAAGTGCAAGTAAGAAGTAGAAACTAGGGTTGAATTTTTGGGAAGGACATGGCGTGTCTGAACACGGACTACTGAATGCCGTCTTAGATCAGAACATCTAGCATGATCGAGAAACGTAACGAAGAGCAAGTTAATAATAATGTCAGAAAGCGTCAATGACTGTTTTATCATTATCTTGTCAAATTTATTTCGTGCCTTGAGCACAGCCAACAGGTAAAACAAATAAGCCAAGAATCTCGTTTTACCCTAGCGACTGTTTCACGTCGTCAAGTTACTATTTGACTCGATTATTAATGTAGTATTTATTTAGCTTCTGATTTCTCAATTATATCTATTTACCGAACAACTGTTGCGCCTTGCAGTTAGGGTAACCGAAGCATCCGAGCCAAGATATTGATTTGCGTTTGCGCTATCTTCTGCGTGTAATTTTATAGCCACACTTAAGGACATGGGATCAATAAGACCTGCAGGCAACCGTAACGAGTAATTTAGTGGAAAATAACAGTGTCGTACCGAAACGCCGAACAGATACGGCAGATGAAGTTGACAGCTCACCGTTGGTTTCTTACTCGGTGAACAATTTTTAGGTTAAAGGCTGCAGCAGTCGTTCACTTTCAGTTTGATAATTGCTATTTGCTTTAAATAAGTACAAATGAAGCACTGGCAGATCGCAGGGGATAGATAGAACTTGCAATAGGTTGAATCGTAACGAAAGTGTCCTGGGTGTTTATCAGAGTGGCACCCATAATGTAGGTAATTTTTTAAGAGGTACAAATGTAAATTGTTGTTTTTTAAAAAGATAGGAGCTCGTATTATAAAAAAGAACGTATTACTGATTTTCAGCCAGTAAGGCAAGTACAGGCACTGTACTTCTATACGTGTTCTATTATTTATTGACAAAGTAATTTCGATAAAAGCTGCGTTCTTCTTAAAGCATGACTTCCCGTGATCCAATACGGTTTCGCACTATCAACCAAAATATTTTCAAAATCTACAAGAAACATGCTGTTTGATGACACGATACGCTTACTCTGGGTCGGATAAACTGATTAGTCTTCACGGCTCCGTAGTTATGAAAATCTCAGCCATAGATCAGCTACTGCTGTGCACCTGTAGTTACGTCGCAGCCACTAATGGTGTGCAGACCAGGTATCATACACCCATCATTTTCAATACCTGGAGCTACGTTCGAACTCCCTTACGCCAGTGAAATGCAGCCATCCCGTTAATCTTGTATTCTCAGTTAGCCTTCGACATTCCTCATTAGTGTAATGAGCTTGCTTTTAAAGAGGGAGCAGAACCAGATTCAGATGAAATCCATGCACTTGATTTGTGGTGTCACCGCCAGACACCAAACTTGCTAGGTGGTAGCCTTTAAATCGACCGCGGTCCGTTAGTATACGTCGGACCCGCGTGTCGCCACTATCAGTGATTGTAGACCGAGTGCCGTCACACGGGAGGTCTAGTCTAGAGAGACCACCTAGCACTCGCCCAGTTGTACAGCCGACTTTACTAGGGATGGTTCACTGCCTACATACGCTCTCATTTGCAGAGACGACAGTTTAGCATAGCCTTCACCTACGTCATTTGCTACGACCTAGCAAGGCACCATATTCAGTTACTGTATGTCTTCTGAACAGATAATATTGTAAATCATGTACCGTCAAGAGCGACGTTTATCATTTATGGATTAAAGTTAAGTATGAAACTAATTATGTTCGCTTTCTGAATTCTAATTCCTTGTCGTGTTCCAGACCTCACGTCAGTATAGTCCTTCCCTCCTCACGCCAGCCTGCGTGAGCTAAAACGCGTGCATTTCGGCCTCCATTAGTAACACGGCGTTGGCTCTTCTGCCAACACAACAGGATTAACAACTGAAACACTTTTATGCAGAAATTATTTATGTGGTTGAAAGACGGGTGCCGGCCGGAGTGGCTGAGCGGTTCTAGGCGCTACAGTCTGGAACCGAGCGACCGCTACGGTCGCAGGTTCGAATCCTGCCTTGGGCATGGATGTGTGTGATGTCCTTAGGTTAGTTAGGTTTAAGTAGTTCTAAGTTCTAGGGGACTTATGACCACAGTAGTTGAGTCCCATAGTGCTCAGAGCCATTTGAAAGACGGGTGGTACGAACAGCGGGTTCATGACTAACCTCAATTAAGATCATGTGTCATCCGGGATAGCAAAAAAAAAATTCAGTTGAGGATTGTGGGCAAAATGGAAAAGAAAATTTCGCACACTTGCTAATGGTATATGAAAGAACAATACGTGGCCTCGCCTATTTCATTTTATTGTTTATTGGCTCGTAAAATAGGTCTGAACTATAGCGAACATACGTAGTAGTACAAGACATCAAACGTATTCATAACTGCAACAAAAGTTAATATTTAAATTTTTGAAAAGTAAAACTAAGCTGCGCGGCAATCAAAGAACAGAAGTACATCAGATTAAAAATACTCGCATTCAAAACTTCCGGTGTTACCATTTATACCTAAAGAGAACGCGAAAACCCGGAAAGTGAATTCGTGGTAAGTGCGAGTGTCTGCTTTAAATATCCTTTTCGTAATACGAAGGCAATGAGTTTAAAAATTTAAAACGTAAAAAAAGTATATGATGATTATTCCTCTCATTGACAAATGTTTCAACGCAAACCGACCAATCTGGAGCCGATATTTCACTTACTAAACAGTTTTATTTCGCTTAAAAGTACCTTTAAGAGCTATACTTTCATTACAACGAGGTATTAAGTTGTTCGTTACTTGATCTTCTATTCGAAATGCATACTGTTAAGGACAGTTTTCTCAGAACTATAGCTAGAATCTGTCATCGAACTACAGTCTTTTCGCCCTAGTGGATTCCTTAATTGTTTTATCATTATAGATAACATGTACTTCCGCAAGCAGTCTCAACGCTGATATGTCACTCATCATATTTGAAATTTGCACCTAGTTTGAGGTTAGCGACGCTCATCTTCAGGCACAATATTCATACCCTTCTCCTCTCCCCCCCCCCCCCCCCAACCTCTCTCACCCACCTCTGGTCCACGCAAACCCAACAGATGCCTAACCCGCTCCCCTCCCAATTTCCTATGAAGAAAATATACCAACTGTTTATGGCCTAAGCTGTTCTCTGCCATGTCGTTACTTCAAGAACTGCTAGTCCATCAAGATATGTTAAGTACAGTTTGCGAGATGTCTGTAAAGAATACAGTTCAGTCAAACCTTTTTAAAGTTTCAAGAAGTTTCAATACAGCATGCACTCCACTGCCGCGCGAAAGTTTCAGTTTGGAATACCACGTAAGGCACACACACACACACACACACACACACACACACACACACACACACACACACACACGAGGGCGAGCGTGCATGCTTGGAATGGATTGGAATGGAAATTCAGTCCTCAGAGTGGAACACTGCTGGAAGAAGTGGAAATTGAGTATCTTTTTAGAAATCCGTCCTTTATGGGTAGATCTTGCACCTACCCGACCAGTAGCCAACGTTACAACTTAAGGAAGGGCTCACATAACTCATAGGCTCGAATCTGAGTATAGAGAGACGCCACTCGACCACGGTCCACCTCCCCCCAGAGCGCATCCTAGAGGCCGACAGAGATCGCTGTCACCACAGAAATGCCGCGCGGTCTAGGGCGCCTTTTCACGGTTCGCACAGCTCCACCCCGTCGGAGGTTCGAGTCCTCCCTCGGGCATGGGTGTGTGTGTGTGTGTGTGTGTTGTCCTTAGTGTAAGGTAGTTTAAGTTAGATTAAGTAGTGTATAATCTTAGGGACCACTGACCTCTACAGTTTGGTTCCATAGAACAAACAAATTTCCAAAACCACGGAACTATTCTTCGTTCACCACATGTCTGAAAGTAGTGCCTTTGGTATTCTGGCGTCTGGGCTGTATTTAGCCCAGCGCTCGAAGTACAACAGTCAGTTCACTTAGAGTGGTTTTCCTGAGCCAGGACCCAAATGCAGTTACATTTCATCAATCAGAAACTCACTTTGACGCCACTGCAATGATGGCGTCTGTTTCATTTCAGTGAGCAGTTAGAGGACTTTTATGATTTCTTGTCTCTGTTTTTATCCCAGACTTGACTGTGTTCTATCGTACTGATATTTTGAAACTGAATTGTCCTTCTCGGACTTTAACTAGTACTGTGTCTAAGAGTTCAAAACATTAGACTGTCCAGTCGGGAATTGAACTTTGTGTAGTTTAGCGCATTGTGTATTAGTGATTTTTCTTACAGTGTTTGTTTTTTTCCGAAAGGCCTTCAGACAATACCGATGTTTGTTCGTTCTTTCTAGAAGTGACTGTTTTTGTTCAGGACTTACATTACTGTTATTTCACTACTTGAGAAGAGACTTTCTTTCCAACGCTGTTTATTCCTTATTCAAGAAGTAAGTGTCTTTGTCAGGTGATTAATTCTTAAGTTGTACTAAACCTCACCAAAGAAATGTATTTCGTCTTGTTAAATAAACTTTGTTCTACCAAATCTGTGTCTGTCAAATGAGACAGACACGAGCCTGATGTGGTTTTGAATGAACAGAAAAGTTACAAAATAAGAAACTTCTCGACAATTTTTTGCCGGCTCTACGACAAAGTTTTGAAAGGCACTTTATCTCGAAAGGTTTGTCGTAGTGACATATGCACTACAGACCATTAGTTACTTAATATTATCTGTGAAATAAAGAGAGAATGTCCACAACAGTCCACACCAATTCAAAGCACAAGCAATACCATTTCAATCTGTGCTACTCTTCGTTAGACTTTTTTTCGCGAATAGTCTTGTCAGTATCCACGAAGCAATAAAATACTTTTAATGAAGCTCTCGATGTCTTGGAACCTAAAATCCCCTAATGGAAATATTCTGACAAACGTTTATAACTAAATTTCAAGGCACATTACAAATGTGTGCTGGATCGGCACTAAAACCTGGTACCTTTACTTTCGCAGACAAGTGCTCTACTGATTGAGCTACCCAAGCACGACTCACGACCGACCCTCACAACTTTACTTCCTCCTAGAACTCTTCTCCTATCTTCCATACGTAACAGTTCTCTTGCATACAATGTCGGTTCAAATGGCTCTGCCCGCATCTCGTGGTCGTGCGGTAGCGTTCTCGCTTCCCACGCCCGGGTTCCCGGGTTCGATTCCCGGCGGGGTCAGGGATTTTCTCTGCCTCGTGATGGCTGGGTGTTGTGTGCTGTCCTTAGGTTAGTTAGGTTTAAGCAGTTCTAAGTTCTAGGGGACTGATGACCATAGATGTTAAGTCCCATAGTGCTCAGAGCCATTTGAACCATTTTCAAATGGCTCTGAGCACCATGGGACTCAACATCTGAGGTCATTAGTCCCCTAGAACTTAGAACTACTTAAACCTAACTAATCTAAGGACATCACACACATCCATGCCCGAGGCAGGATTCGAACCTGCGACCGTATCAGTCGCGCGGTTCCGGACTGAAGCTCCTAGAACCGCTCGGCCACCGCGGCCGGAATACATTGTTGGACTAGCGCTCCTACCGTGCAGAAATAGCTTAGACAAAGCGTAGGGGATTGTTTATAGCATCAATTTTCGCTCTGCAAAGGAGAGTGCACTGATGTGAGACTTCCTGGCGAGGCAAGATATGCTGGACAACATCTGTGAAGTTTGGAAGGTAGAAGAGGTTCTGGCGGTGGTACACCTGTGAGGGAGGGCAGTGAGTTGTATTTGGATAGCTCAGTGGGTAATAGCTAAATGGTTATCTACGTGCACCTGAAGTGAATTTCTGCAGTCAGCACGATAATCACCGTCGCTGCGGTAGCGTCGAGACGCCAGCCACTACGTCGCGTTATGGACCTGACTTGCATTTTGTAAGCGGCAGAGAAAACAAAACAAAAACAAAACAGGAATCGGAGCGGCGCAGCCACCTGTTTCCGCAGGCGCGCCAGCCCTAATGAACAGCGTCCGGAGTCCGGCTAAAAGAACGAAAACGAGGGAGCGCATAGGCGGCAAACACGCGGCGGACATCTGTCGCAGGGTGACGCCCATTACGGTAATATGTTTGCGCATGGGTGTGGCCCGCACACATTAGCCGGTGCGGATAACGACCCGCACACCGCCGCACCGCATCGCGACGCCAGGGTCGGCGTCGGCGTGTGCTGCGGACCCGCCTCCAGCCATCGCTCGTTTAATCCAGCGAGTGGCGCCGGCCACCTGGGACGGCTCGGTAATCGATTCTTGATGCGGCTCTTCCGATTGACTCGTCAAAACTGGAAATCGTAAACAGTTCGTGCTCGCTCTCCATTTCTGACGAGAAGCTCGCCTGTAAAATATATGTCCGGGTACCTACGTCAGAGCACCTATATTTCTGTGACTGCGTTACTGGAAACTTCCTTCACCCTAGAGAAAGTAATTTGCTCAACACATACTAAAAAAAGGACTCGTGCTCGGTATGAACGGCGTTTGTATACCCGACCAGCCATACACATTTACATGTCCTTTGAACTAACAAACTCTCTCCCGAAAACGCTCTTTGAAGAACATATGGGACAGATACCAATGGGCTTCGTAGTTCGTTTCAACTAGAGATCAACCCTAATGACTTCAATGTTGCCGTGGCGTTGTCTAATCTTTCTCAGACTATATGTCATAGAACGAATGTTACTAATGAAGATATTACTTCAAATGGCTCTGAGCACTATGGGGCTTAATATATTAGGTCATCTGTCCCCTAGAACTTAGAACTACTTAAACTTAACTAACCTAAGCATATCACACACATCCATGCCCCAGGCAGGATTCGAACCTGCGACCGCAGTAGCCACGCGGTTCCGTACTGAAGCGCCTAGAACCGCACAGCCACCGCGGCCGGCAAGATATTACTATTTAAAAACAATACTGCTGTAGTAAGCTACAGAATGGGGCAAATAAATGACGCCCGAACAGAGTTCCAGGGTACAAAGAAATACAGCTCAAAATGGTTCAAATGGCTCTGAGTACTATGGGACTTAACATCTTAGGTCATCAGCCCCCTAAAACTTAGAACTACTTAAACCTAACTAACCTAAGGACATCACATACATCCATTCCCGAGGCAGGATTCGAACCTGCGACCGTAGCGGTCGCGCAGTTCCAGACTGTAGCGCCTAGAACCGCTCGGCTACCACGGCCGGCAGAAATACAGCAGAGAAAAGGAAATACAATAGTAACCTGACAATATTATAAATGTGAGCCTTCTATTAATCTGTAAATGAAGAACACGTTACCTCACAAATAAATAAATCACGTTATCGTAGTTTGCCTTGTTCTACATCATTTCGATGGGAATCGGGGAGTTAATACACTCCTGGAAATGGAAAAAAGAACACATTGACACCGGTGTGTCAGACCCACCATACTTGCTCCGGACACTGCGAGAGGGCTGTACAAGCAATGATCACACGCACAGCACAGCGGACACACCAGGAACCGCGGTGTTGGCCGTCGAATGGCGCTAGCTGCGCAGCATTTGTGCACCGCCGCCGTCAGTGTCAGCCAGTTTGCCGTGGCATACGGAGCCCCATCGCAGTCTTTAACACTGGTAGCATGCCGCGACAGCGTGGACGTGAACCGTATGTGCAGTTGACGGACTTTGAGCGAGGGCGTATAGTGGGCATGCGGGAGGCCGGGTGGACGTACCGCCGAATTGCTCAACACGTGGGGCGTGAGGTCTCCACAGTACATCGATGTTGTCGCCAGTGGTCGGCGGAAGGTGCACGTGCCCGTCGACCTGGGACCGAACCGCAGCGACGCACGGATGCACGCCAAGACCGTAGGATCCTACGCAGTGCCGTAGGGGACCGCACCGCCACTTCCCAGCAAATTAGGGACACTGTTGCTCCTGGGGTATCGGCGAGGACCATTCGCAACCGTCTCCATGGAGCTGGGCTACGGTCCCGCACACCGTTAGGCCGTCTTCCGCTCACGCCCCAACATCGTGCAGCCCGCCTCCAGTGGTGTCGCGACAGGCGTGAATGGAGGGACGAATGGAGACGTGTCGTCTTCAGCGATGAGAGTCGCTTCTGCCTTGGTGCCAATGATGGTCGTATGCGTGTTTGGCGCCGTGCAGGTGAGCGCCACAATCAGGACTGCATACGACCGAGGCACACAGGGCCAACACCCGGCATCATGGTGTGGGGAGCGATCTCCTACACTGGCCGTACACCACTGGTGATCGTCGAGGGGACACTGAATAGTGCACGGTACATCCAAACCGTCATCGAACCCGTAGTTCTACCATTCCTAGACCGGCAAGGGAACTTGCTGTTCCAACAGGACAATGCACGTCCGCATGTATCCCGTGCCACCCAACGTGCTCTAGAAGGTGTAAGTCAACTACCCTGGCCAGCAAGATCTCCGGATCTGTCCCCCATTGAGCATGTATGGGACTGGATGAAGCGTCGTCTCACGCGGTCTGCACGTCCAGCACGAACGCTGGTCCAACTGAGGCGCCAGGTGGAAATGGCATGGCAAGCCGTTCCACAGGACTACATCCAGCATCTCTACGATCGTCTCCATGGGAGAATAGCAGCCTGCATTGCTGCGAAAGGTGGATATACACTGTACTAGTGCCGACATTGTGCATGCTCTGTTGCCTGTGTCTATGTGCCTGTGGTTCTGTCAGTGTGATCATGTGATGTATCTGACCCCAGGAATGTGTCAATAAAGTTTCCCCTTCCTGGGACAATGAATTCACGGTGTTCTTATTTCAATTTCCAGGAGTGTATATGGAAAATTAAGGTAAGGGTAGGGTCGATTTTTCAGAGCGCTACCACTCACAAGACTTTCATAATGTGTGTCTTCAATTAGTGCGTTATGCCCATTTCTGTTCTCTGACTGTGGTAGTGCATTGTGATGACTTCGTAAGTCTGCAAACGTTTATGAACCTTCAAAAAAAGAATGAAAGAGACAACGCGTAGCATTAAGTGTAGAGGCACATTTCGCGCACTGATTTGTGACGCAATATAAGATCAGTCATGCTGTACCGTTACTCTTGGCCCTCACCTTTACAAAACTTATCGCAGTTTCGGGAAACGCTTCTCCAGAAACCCATGAGTGAAGAAGGAACTATATTTCTTCACTAATGGGCTTTTTTTGGGGGAGGGGGAAACCTATCTTCCTCTCTTAGTGTTTCAGAAGGAAAGCAGTAGCCCTCCAAAAGTTAGCGTTACTGAGCAAAGTCCCTCTTCTTCGACCATGCAACATTCCAGGAAAATTCTACTGGTTGGTTTGACCAGTAGCGTAAAGTCTCCGTTACTATCGTGTTACGTGGGAATCCATTTCAATACAGACAAGGAAAAAGAAAAATTGTATGCGCAACTGACTTTAAAAGGTGATGGAAAACAAATTTTAATTACTGGTGACTTGAATGCACATACTGGATGGAAAACTAATAACCTCATTGTTGGTCAGCATGGAGAAAATGTGATAACTGACAATGGGGATAGGCTGATAAACTTATTTCAGCAATATGCTTTGAAGATAACGAATGGATGGCTTAGGTTTGAGCCAATACACCAATACACGGCCGGCCACGGTGGCCGAGCGGTTCTAGGCGCTCCAGTCAGGAACCGCGCGACTGCTGCGGTCGCAGGTTTGAATCCTGCCCCGGGGATGGATGTGTGTGATGTCCTTAGGCTAGTTAGGTTTAAGTAGTTCTAAGTTCTAGGGGACTTATGACCTAAGATGTTAAGTCCGATAGTGCTCAGAGCCATTTTTGAACCAATACACGTCTAAAGACCAATAACTGACTACATGGTAATACGGCGAAAAACAAGGCCTTTTACAAATGACGGGACAGTTTTACGAGGCCCCGAACGTGGATCAAACCATCACTATTGATTTTAAGAATCTGTTTTCCCTTCGCACGGAAAGAAGTAATAAATGAAGGTGTGCAAGTGTGAAGTCTTACGAGTTCCGGTGCAATCTGTTAAGATTGCAGAAGGATTCTTAACTCTTCCTTTATCAACTTAGAAAGGCAGCCAAGGCATCACATATCAAGGATTATACTGTAGCTAATATGTATCAATCAGTTAAAGCAACAGTACAGGAAGCAGAGTTTGAAACTCTGGGTGTCGAGAAATCAATAATAGACGCCATAGAGAAGAAACTTTTGAAATGGTACGGACATGTAGAAGGGATAGACGATAGCCGATGGTCAAAGAAAGTGTGACAGTGGACGCAAGAGGAAAGAAGAAAGCGTGGGTGACCTAGGAGGAGCTGGAGTCGAGATGGCAAGTGGAAAACAGGAAGGGAGAAGTGGCGCCATTGGTAGTATATGCGCGAGATGATGATGACAGATAATATTACATGATCATAAACTTTGTAACTTCTACAAAGAACCCAACCTCGTAGCCAAAATTGGTGCCAAAGACTGAAGTGGATATCGCAGAATATTAGAGGATCACCAAACATTACCATCAAGAGTGCCTGAAGTGCTATCCAACATCCAGTTTCGTCTCTAACCTACAATTAACGGCCCAATATCCTAAAATTTAAAAAAAAAGTGTAGGGAAAAAAATTGGCAACTTCTTTGAGGACAGACCAAAGTAGCTCAACATTATTTATTCATGAGTGAATCGGAAATTCATGATTTGTAAGGAATAATAACAGATAATAATTCATTGGACAACCTCGTTCTTGTGATGATGAGAAATTACATACCGGATTCACATTATCGTAATACGTTCCTGTTCAAGAAGTACGTTTCAATTTGCATTTTTTTCATCAAAATGAAAATGTTCAAGGCAAAACACTTGCGATTATTAACTGCTGCGCAAGTGTATGAATATTATCTTCAGCCACTCACATAAACTGTGGCACACATCTAGACAGAATGCCGTATCCGAGAAATTTCCGTGAAAAACAGGAATCTCTCCCCACAGACTACTACCCGTCGGCGGCGTTTAGATATGAGGGCCGATACGACGTCAGACAATAAATGGCAGTCGAAGCAGTATTGCGCACTACTATTAGTGCCCAACACGTGCCTGATTGGCTTCAGCCATCGATCTCCGACCGTGGGGCAGGGCAGTAGCAGCGGAGTAGCGGCATTGCCCAGGGGAGCGGCTACGCAAGTGGGCATAAATCCCGCGGATAACTTTCGGCGTCTAGAGGCCCCGCAAATGAGACTCGATCGCGTGACAGAGGGCCATCTACGCAGAGGGCGCCCGAAGTTATCGCCGCTAATAGATCGCCAAATGGCAAGCGCGGGCCAGTAGGCCGTCGCGGCCCGACCCACCTAATGAAACAACAGCGCCAGACCGGGATGCCTAATTTGTTTTGCTCTGCGCCGGACGGCGGCGGTCTCCGTAATGTTTGGTTCTGGTGACCCCGAGGGGCGTTCTCTTCACCGCGCACAGTCGCGTCGGGGGAGACATTCGCGGCATCCCTCCAACCACTCTCTTAACACAGACTGAGGTCAATCGTTGTAAAAGCAGCAAAAGTGCCGCTTGGCACTGTCTCATCTCACGACATAAAATTATGGTAATTTCCTTCTGGTTTCGAAGACTCGCCAGCGTAAATTCTGCCTGGAATCTGTGCCTTTGTTGGTGTAAAATGCGAGCTACCGGACAAAATATTACTCAACTTGTAACACTACAACACAGTGCCTCATAACTACCAATTAACTATTTTGATAATTTTGATGTAATTTATTAGATATATATGTACTTTGTTAATTTTGGTCATGGTCGTTACATATGTATTTGAAGAACTAATTGAGAACAAATCGTTAAACTTGGTGGTAGAAATGCTGGTAAAGTCACGGACCGCATAGAAACCAGGGAATATGTTTCAAGTATGGCTATACTGGCAGAGAAGTTTATTTCTATATTATCGGTGACCAAGGTTTCCGTTTCTTCTACCGCCGACACTCAAGTCTTCCAAGACGACAACAGCCGTATTCATAGAGCTGCAGCATACGTTCTTGCTATGACGAACATTCAAGCTGCCTAATATACCTCAACTAACCCGATAAATCACCTCATCTTCATCACACAGCATATGAAACGTACCAAGCGACATTCCCGCAATTTAACATAGTCGTTAACAAATTTAAAAAAAACATAACGAAAGAATTGTCCGAATTGCATAAAAATTAGTAGATGTGATGTATATGTACAGACAAACAAATAATCACAGTTTCAGAGCCGGCCGAAGTGGCCGTGCGGTTGAAGGCGCTGCAGTCTGGAACCGCAAGACCGCTACGATCGCGGGTTCGAATCCTGCCTCGGTCATGGGTGTTTGTGATGTCCTTAGGTTAGTTAGGTTTAACTAGTTCTAAGTTCTAGGGGACTAATGACCTCAGCAGTTGAGTCCCATAGTGCTCAGAGCCATTTTTTGAACAGTTTCAGAAACATAGGGGAAATTAATTCAAAAGAAAGGGATACACAAACTGAGCAAGTCAATAACGAGTTGGTCCAGTTATTCGGCTTGGCATTGATTGATAATAATTGTTGGATGTCCTCCTGAGGGATATCGTGCCAAATTCTGTCCAATTGGCCATTTGGATCGTCAAAATCACGAGCTGCTTGGAAGTCCTGCCCTCAATGCTACAAATGTTCTCGCTAGTTAAAGATCCGGCGACCTTGCTGGCCAAGGTAGGTTTAGCAAGTACGAAGACAAGCGGAAGAAACTCTCCCCATGTGCGGGTGGGCATTGTCTTGCTGAACTGTAAGGTCAGCGTGGCTTTCCATGAAGGGCAACAAAACTGGGTTAGAATATCATAGGCGTCACGCTGTACTGTAAGGACGCCGCGGGTGACAAACGGAGTGGTCCGACTGTGAAAAGAAATTGAACCCCAGACCGTCCTTCCTGATTGTTGTTGGAGTATTGGAGCATATGGCGACTACAGTCAGGCTGGTATCCCATCGCTGTCTGGGGTGTCTTCAGACACGTCTTCGGCCTGGAATCTCAGCACCGGACGGCGGTAGGATACCAATCAATATGGACTGACAGCCAGGAAAGATGATCTGCGATGACATTACTTTTCATATTAGGACCACTTCGGTTATCATCGGCGGCACACTTACAGCACAGCGGCACTTCGACAATGTTCTGCATCTTGCTTTGTTCCCCTTCATGGTAAGCCATCCTGGGCTTATATTTTAGTAAGATGATGCCAGCCCGCACACGACGAGAGTTTCTCCTGCCTACCGTGTGCTTGCTAAAACCTACCTTGTCCAGTAGGATGGCCAGCTTTCTCCCCAGCTGAGAATGTTTAGAGCATTGTGTGTAGAGCACTCGAACCAGCACGGAAAGTTGACAATCTAAGGGGCCAATTGGACAGAATTTGGCACTATATCCCTCAGGAAGACATCCAACAACTCTTATCAATCAATACCAAGCCGTATAACTGCCTGCATAAGGGCCAGAGGTGGACCAACACGTTAGTGACTTGCTCAGTTTGTGAATATTTTTCTGTTGAACAAATTATCCCATTTTGTCATAAACTGTAATCATTTCTTTGTCTGTACATGAACATCACATCTACCGCTTTTTGTTCCATTCGGGTAGTTCCTTCGTAGTGTGTTCTCCATTTCTCGGGTGTTTACAACCGTGGGTGTATCAGATTTGTTTGGGATTTTCTGATAACAGACCATGGTATAAACGAATCAATAAAATTGTTATACCAAGTTCTCTTTTGTCATTTAGCGACCTGAATTAGAGTTGACGGCGTGCTAAGTTAACCGAAAAAGAGAAGGGAAGCATCCTGGCAAATTAAGACTGTGTGCCGGACCGAGACTCGAACTCCGGACCTTTGCCTTCTTGGTAGAGCACTTGCCCGAGAAGGGCAAAGGTCACGAGTTCGAGTCTCGGTCTGGCACACAGTTTTAACCTGCAGAGTGAAAATCTTATTCTAGAAGGGAAGCACACGGACTTGATGAACAGATGATCCCAGTACCAACATGAAATATTACCAGAAGGTCGTCGAATCTATATTTGAATCTGCTCCTTTCAATAGAGATCAGAGTTTCATCTCCGAGTTCGCAGCGCCAATTCATTCGGTAGATGAGAAGAAAACAAGGAAACGATAATAGGAAGTATCAGCTACTCCCTTGACTAAGGCGCCAAGAAAAAGTGCGAAAATTTGGGTGCAAGATTCCTAAGCAGAAAATTGTGCCCAAAAGTTTCTCCATCGTTTAAATCGTGTGGTAGGAGCTGAACCTTGCTCTGATCATTTTTGCTCGGGAATAAGTGGACGGCGCGGTACGGACAGCTGCCCTCGTAACACCGACTCAGCACAGGACACGGATTTCGGTGAGCCGCGTACACAGGCAGCTGGCGCCGCTACAAGACTACTACTACCACCACCGGTGCTGCTACTACCACCCCCGTGGACAGCCCCAATTACGTGGCGCGCCGAACAAAAGCCGGTGCTGCGGCCGTCCTCCGAATTAAAACTCGTTAAGCTAATGTAATGCTCCTAAACGTTTATTGCCTGGCCTAACTACCTATACGATAGCTGTTCCTCCGGGTCTTTTTTCCCTCGCAGCCATATAGCGAGGCTCTGGGGGCGGACGCGCGCAGCGCACGACCGCCGGATATTGTCGGCGGTGAGTGGGCGTGGCAGCGCCGTTACGACCGCGGACTCCCGCGCGCCTCGGGTGACGTCAGCGGTGCGTCGAGACAGGTGGTAGCCGTATTTAGTCAGCGCTGGTTTACTTATTCCAGTAATTTTCTTACGGAAAACAAGTACTACTCCAGTAGGAAATAGCGTTGTTTGCGTTCCTTTTTCGTTTTTTTCCGTTTTTCCACTGATAACTACACTGACGGATATGGCAATTTCCACACCACGACCAAACGCTACCGCGTAGGTGCCAATGTGTTTGTCAGGAATTGTGGGCATCGAAGGGGAATAAAAATACAACAAGGGGTTTGATAGGCAAAGTTTGACTATATCCTCCGGTAGTGAGTACAGTTGGACGCGCCCGAACTACCAGCCAATCAGAAGGGTCGTGGCTGTCGGTCACTGACGAAACATTTAAAATCTTATTACATAAGGTTTTTTCCGTACTTCCATCGTTCGTCTTTATGACGACAAAGGATGCTGTTATCGTAATTAAGCACATAAAAAACCCTTACGTAATGAAATTTTAAATGTTTACTACATTGTCTTCTTGAAAATGTTTAGCTAGAATACAGTTTTATTGAGAGATGTGTGATCAGTGTTATCGACTTCCTGCATACGAATATGATGTCTTCGTAGCCCTTGGTCTTTGAATTCTTTACTGAGAGTTCTGGACCTGTAATGGAGTTGTATGTTTCGTGTTGGTTCTCTTCAGCTACTTGCTCTTACACAGAAATCGTAATGTTCGAAATGAGCGATACGTTTAGTTCTGACATGTAATGTTGGCTGCAGATCAATTTTTTGACAGAAGTATTTTTTCTGTTGTTATATTCGAAATAATCTTGTGACATTGTAGGTTATTTCTGTTCTGCATCTTGACGTGATTTTTGTTTTGTATTTCGTGTAGTGCCTTGAAAATGGTTTATGACCGAAACCGGTTAGAATAAAATATAAGTAAAGTCAGCATTTGTGTGTCATGCATTTTATGAAGTATTTACAAACTGGTAACTCCCTCAACAAGTTGTTTAAATCATTACAACACGTCTGTTGGGTGTGCCTAACGTTGCTGGAACTTTTATGGTGCAGAACGCAAAACAGAATACCCCGAAGACACACACATACATTTTGTCGCCAACTGTAGGTCTTTCCTCAAACAGGTCGAGTCATTGGCATGAGGGACACAGGAGGATGTTGCCCAGAGATTACAAGACAGTTGGTTGATTAGAATAGCAGCAGATTTACTAGTGACGAAATTGATTCAGGACTACAGTGTGACGAGAAGAGTGGGCAAGGGTCTTTTTAGAAACACAAAACACCAAGCTATCCTGTCACCGAGGTATGGCGGAGCAAACATAACACGTATGCAAGTAGTCCTTCGTACAACAGGCATATAAACAATTTAAGAGTAGAAGCAAAACGAGAACGCTCCTAAATGCAAGTCAACCATGAGAAAATAGAATTTCATAGCACCGGCACCGGACGAAACAGGACGATAGTAGAAAGTAAATAATAATTACAGGAGACGGCGGAAATGTTGTCGTTGTAAAGATTTTGTACTACTGTGGCACCAGCCCAAGGGAAGGAATGTAAGTACTGGTTGATTCAAGGGCCACTGACTTTGCTTTTTTAGCCAATCGTGCAAAACAGCCCTTTTGAATGTGCGACCTGAGTTTCTCCTGGCGTATACAACTTTCAAATAACTTCCGGGAATTCAGCCAGGTAACAATTTCAGCGACCGCCGATATTTCGGCGGGAGAACACCCCGCCATTTTCAAGGCAAACTGCAACGGACAGGCGGCGTACATGCAAATTTAATACCTCGGTTCTCGGACAGAAGCAGGAAAGATAACACACACACACACACACACACACACACACACACACACACACACACACACACACTGAACACTAGTGCCACCAAAGATGACCAAAGACTTTGGTCATCTTTGGTGGCACTAGTGTTCAGTGTGCGTGTGTGTGTGTGTTATCTTTCCTGCTCCTGTCCGAGAACCGAGGTATTAAATTTGCATGTACGCCGCCTGTCCGTTGCAGTTTGCCTTGAAAATGGCGGGGTGTTCTCCCGCCGAAATATCGGCGGTCGCTGAAAGTGTTACCTGGCTGAATTCCCGGAAGTTATTTGAAAGCCCTTTTGAATGTTTCTCCACAGTATACATTAGCTACAAAGTTCATACGAAAAATTGTGCATAGAGGTATGCTTACGCACTATTACGTTGTTGTTGATGATGTTGTTGTTGTTATGGTCTTCAGTCTGAAGACGGGTCTGGTGCAGTCTACTCTCTGCAAGCCTTTTCCTCACCGCGTAACTACTGCAACATACATCTATTGGACCTGCTTACTGTATTCAATCCTTTGTCTCTCGCTGCAGTTTTTACCCCGCACACTTGCTTCTATTACCAAACTAACATTTCATTGATGCTTCAGGCTGTCTTGCATCAACCGGTATCTTTAGTCGAGCCGCGGCACAAACATAATTTTTACCCAATTGGATTCAGCACATTCTCATTAGTTACTCGATGCAACCATCTAATCTTCAGCATTCTTCCTTAGCACCACACATTAAAATCTTCCATTCTCTTGTTGTCTGAACTGTTTCTGTTCACTTTTCTTTACCGTAAAAGCGTACACTCCATACAACTAATTTCAGGAAAGACTTCCAAACATTTAAATTTATATTCGCTGTTAACAAATTTCTTTTTTCTTTCTGAAACACTTTCCTAGCTGCTTGCTCTCTGCTTCGCCCATCGGCAGCTATTTTGTTGAACAAATAGAAAAACTTGTCTACCACTTTCAGAGTCTCATTTCATAATCTAATTCTACCATCAGAAGGTGATCTTAAGTGAACTCGGTTGAGCGGCACAACTCACGAAGTTGTCCTCACAGTCTCTGACGCTTGCGCGGTAGAACGAAATTATAGAGAGAGTTTTAGTAATACGTGAGGGAGAAAACATGAACTACCAAGTCTCCCTTTCGACGGTTCCACTGTTATGCACCAACCCCCTTCAGGTGAAATACAGATAACTGCGTTCGCACTAACCGATGAGACTGGCCACTGGTAAGTTATTGAAGCAGGCATACATATTTCAGCGACGGTGAGTGACCGCACGCAGAAACTGCTAAGGAATGGGCGACGGGCCGACAGTGGTCATCCCACGGAATCTGCCAATATTAACCTTGGAGCGGCAGCGCCTTGCGGCCAATAATTTATCGGACACGGAGCCCGCATTAGCTCTGTAGCCGTCTGAGGATTAAGCCAAGAGCTAGGGGAGAAACAGTGTCGTCACTCCAGTCATATGACGACTGCAGATAAGTTTCCATTACCACTGTTGCTGAAAAAAAAATGTTTTGTGATTCATTAACGAGTCTATTCGAAAATGACGCCTATGTCGCACTTGTTACCTGCGTTTTGGGAAGATCAAATTGATATCTGGCTCTTTTAAGGGACTCGTGGCCTTTCAATTTTGTCTGTGGTAGCATGTTGGGGCGTGATGCCTCAAGCAATCATTTCAGATCGTATGCCTGGAGTATAACTACGAGATATAGTAACGCTGATCATATCATGCACACAGAGGATGATTCTGTTGAGCAGTCACAAAACCTAAGAGAAACTAGCAGCATTGTGCTTGCAGGACTAACGAGAATGCTGAAATAAGATTTACAGCACCAAGCACACTAATACGTACGCTAAATCTGACACAGAAATAACGTAGCATTTGGTCATGACGCTAGTATTTCAGTCAATTTTGACTCCTAAATAAAAGGACTGATAAGCTACTTCTAAAAGAAACTGCAATTTCAATTGTGGTGAAACTGTTAGTGTATATGAAACAGCTCATATTTCAGTTTTTTGAAGCGTAACTATCTCTCATGCATGTAGCACATTGTTATTACGGAAATCTTTTCGTTCTAGCTATGCTGATCACAAGAGAACATACAAAAAATTTGTTAGGGTGAGACTGCCTGGCTTTAGAGTTTGATAGCAATGTCAGATCACAATCAATATGACTTTAGAAAAGGTAAAGACACCAGAGAAAGCAGTGATGATGTTGCGGTTGATAATAGGAAAAACTAAAGAAAAAACAGGGTTTATAGGATTTGTCAGCCTGGAAAAAGCGTTCGACAATGTAAAATGGTGCAAGATGTTAGAAATTCCAAGAAAAATAGGGGTAAGCAATAGGGAAAGACGAGTAATTACAATACACACAGGAATCAAGAGGGAGCAATAAGACGAAGTGCTCGGATTATAAAGGGATGCAGCCTTCAACTGTACTGTTCTATCGATATATCGAAATACCAATGCCGTATATAATAGAATTTGTTCAAGACTTTGATTAAAATTCAGGGTGAAAGGATATCAATCAAAAGATGTCGTGATGACACTGCTACCCCCCAGTCAAAGTAAATAAGAATAATTTCATGTTCTGTTGAAGGGAATCAGTTGTTTAATGGGCAAAGAATATGGTCTGAGACTAAATGTAAGAAAGAGAAAAATAATGAGAAGCAGCATAAATGAAAATAGCGAGAAAATTAACATGAGAATTGATCTTCACGAAGCAGATGAAGGTAAGTAATTCTGCTACCTAGGCAGTAAAAAACCCACGACGGATGGAGGAAGTAGGTCATAAAAAGCAGATCATCACTGGCAAAAAAGATATTCCTGGCCAATAGAAGTCTACTAGTTTCAAACAAAGGGCTAGATTTGAGGAAGAAATTTCTGAGACTGTACATTTGGAGCACAGCATTGTACGGTAGTGAAACATGGACTGTGAGAAAACCGTCACAAAAGAGAATTGAAGCATTTGAGATGTGGTGCCACAGAAGAATACTGAACGTTAGGAGGGACTGATGAGATAAGGACTGAGGAGGTTTCTCGCAGAATCGGCGACGAAAGGAATGTACTGGAAAACACAGACAAGAAGAAGGGACAGGATGATACGACACCTCTTAAGACATCAGCGAATGATTTCCATGGTACTCGAGGGTAAAATCTATACAGGTAGACAGAGACTGGAATACATCCAGCAGATAATTGAGGACGTAGGCCGCAAGTGCTACTCTGAGATGAAGAGGTTGGCACAGGAGAGGATTAATGGCGAACCGCATCAAACCAATCAGAAGACAGGTGACTCAAATAAAGCACTGTAGATGGGGCAGTGGCAAGTTAAGCATTGAGTCGGATCATGTTGCATACGTTGACGGCTCAGCTGATCAAAACATCTCCTGCCAATGCGCGGCTGACCGTGCCTCACTCAGTTTCAACATTTTACATACAGTCACCGAAAACGATGTGGAAACGGGGTGATATTCTGGCACAGGTTTAAAAAAGGAAACCTATAAATGTGTTCGAGTACACGAAAAACGGTCGGGGTGGGGTAAGTGAAGTTTGACTGGAATCATTTATCAAAAACACGTTGGTTAGATGGAATACATATTGGCCAGGTGGCCGGCGAAAACAGAATAAACTTGTCTCTTGCTCTGTTGAGACATGCCCTCAAACACACTGTGACGTCACTGCCAACCACTACAACTAATCTACTGAAAGTTAAAATACTTAGTGTTACAACATAACTGATCCTATTTTAGAAGACTACATCGTCTACATGGACTGCGTTGGAGACCAACAGTTCCGTTAGAAATCAGTAAGGCCTATCGACCGTTGAGGCGGTGAGGACGCGCACTGCCACGCTCTCGGCGAAACTCACATCAAACAGTCGTAACTGAATTGCTGCTATTGAAACAGGGAATGCAAAACGTATCTTGTGAATGTGTTATCGCTGTATCGAATCGGCACGCGCTGTGTAATGAACAAGCGAACGAGCTACCTGCCCCAGGAGGAGCTCCGCCAGCCGTCATATGAACCGGTAACTTACAACTGGCGCCAAAGTAAACTTTTAGTTTCGATGCGGAATTTAAAATGTACTTCTGTCTTCATTCATGTCTTGTGAAACCGGATGGACGTACACTCTAAAGGAAAAGAAACAACAACATACCACGAAGGAATTATCCGAATAGGACGGAAATCGATAGGTTTGCCGTAAATGTACAGACAACCAAATGATCAAAATTTCAGAAAATCTGGATGATTTATTCAAGAGAGAGAGCTTCACAAGTTGAGTAGGTCAATAACGCGTTGGTTCGCCTCTGGCCTTAATGCAGTAAATTATTCGGTTTGGCATTGACTGGCGGAGTTTTTGGGTGTGCTTCTGTGGTATATCGTGCTTAATTCTGTCCAACTGGTGCTTTAGATAGTCAAAATCCCAAACATTCTCAATTGGGGAGAAATCCGGCGACTTTGTTGGCCAAGGTAGGGCTGGACAAACACGAAGGCAACAGCAGACCCGCTTACAATGTGCGGAATGGCATTACCTTGCTGGAATGTAATCCCAGGATGGCTATCGTGAAGGGCAACAAAACGAGTCGTAGAATATCGTAGACGTTTCGCTGTGCTGTAAGGAAGCCGTAGATGACAACCAAAGGGGTCCTGCTACAAAAATAAATGGAACTGCTGGCCATCACTCCTGGTTGTTAGGACGTATGACGGGCAACATTCAGGTTGGTATCCTATCACTCTCCAGACACGTATTCACTTGTTATCGGGCCTCACTTCGAAGCGGGACTCATCGCTGAGGACAGTTCTACTACAGTCAATGAGATTCCAGGCCGAAGATGAGTCTGGTGACGCCCTGGGGAGTGGTGTGATTCCAACCTGACTATCGCCCGAAAACCCGGAGTGATGTTCTCGGGCAGCATTTCTTTTCATAACAGAACCACCTCTCCTCCCTTCGTTGTCACCCGCGGCACCGTAACAGAACAGCTGTACGTCGACGATATTCTGTGCTCCGTTTTACCGTCCTGCATGGCAAGCCACCCTGGGTTTACTTTTCAGCAAGCATTTCTAATGCCTACCTTGGCAGTAAAGTCACCAGACCTCTCCCTAATTGAGAACGTTTCGAGCATTATGGGCAGAGCTCCTCTACCGTCTCGGGATTTTGACGACCGAATGCGACAGTTGGACAGAATATGACCTGATATCCCTCAGCAGGACTTTCAAATTCTTTGTCAATCAATACTTAGCCGAATAACTGCTTGCGTAAGGGCCAGAGGTGTACCAATTCGTTATTGACTTGCCCAACTAGTGAAGCTCTATCTCTTGAATAATTCATCCAATTCTTCTGAAAGTGTAACATTTTGTTTGTCTGTACGTGTACCAATTTCCGTCCCATTCGAAAAATACCTTCGTGGTGTGTCTTCTTCTTCTTCTTCTTCTTCTTCTTTTTTTTTTTTTTTTTTTTTTTTTTGTCTCGGAGTTTCTTTTATACATCCTGTATTATATATGACTAAGTTGAGAGCATGCTACCTGCTGATTATATTTCAATGGAATCTGTGCATCGTGTTGTGACATGTAACAGCAAGTATAATATATAAGAACAAGGATCATAAGTATTTCTTCCGTGTAAGTCAGGGATTCCATTCAGCATTGATCACGACACAATATTTACCGATACGTGGCGACTAATGATAAGGATAGATTAAAGGTAGATCGCTAGGGAGCAGGTCTTTTTTTCATTTTTTACGAATAGCTCAGCATTACGACAGTGTCGCTGGGACGTGGTTTTTTGCGGCCGTAACAAAGTGTCAGGCACACCGTGTACGGGCAGTTTTATTGTACAAGTCTGTTCGTGTTGTTGCTGTGAAGTGATTGCGTGTCGGAGTAATAAGCTAGCACCACCTACACAGGCACAACGTCACACTGTGCAGTTTATAGCTATAACAGATACGCTTAAAGCTGAATATGAAACGTATACCACCGATAAAGATAAGCAGTTCTGTTTAATTTATTTGACCGGCTTGTAAATTACTAAAAGTGGACACACATGTCTGTTTCGGGTACAGGATACCAGGCCCATCCTTGTTTGTCCAACGTATAGGGAGAGGGGGAACAAAATTGGTGATAATTTAATTGAAAGTCGAAGTGCAAGAGAAAGTGTTTTTCTCGTTTCAATATTGAAAATGAATCTTTAAACACACACTTTATTGTGCAAAATTTGTATCTTTCCTTTGACATTGTACATATAGTCAGTGCCGGAAATATCATTCAGATGATCTCATGTAAGGGCAAGCACGGATGGTCACAGGTTTATTTGACCCGCGGAAGAGTGTCACTGAGACGTTGAAAGAAGTGAAAGGTAGGCTCGGGAGGCCGACGGGAACTATCCTGAGAATGTCTGCTGGCAACGTTTGAACAAATGGCTTTAAATGATAACTGTCGGAATATACTGCAAACCATCTACATATTCCTCCAATACATACCGAGAGGATAAGATTAGATTAATTACAGCAGGCATTTAAACAAATATTTCTCTCGCGCTCCACACGTGAATGGTAAGGGAAAAAGCCGTGATTACAGGTACAGCGGAACACACACACTACCATGCACTTTACAGTGATTCGCTGAGTACGGGTATAAATGCCGAATTTGCGCATTCTGTCGAAAATCTCTCAGGATAATAAATGTTCAGATCTTCATAAAAACATATTAAATTTCTACGATTTGGCTATTCGAGATATGAGATCGAGGCAGTTTTCTCCAGTTTACAGTAAGTTGAAGAGATTGTTGTTCACTTCAAAGTTGAGAGGCACAGTTTTAAAAAGATAAAAAAAGGGCTTACCATGACAGTGTTGGGAATATATTTAACTAATACTCCGTCCTATCAGGCCTTGGAAGGCCCAACGGTACCGACCGGCCGCCGTGTCATCCTCAGCCCACAGGCGTCACTGAATGCGGATAACGAGGGGCATATTGTCAGTACACCGCTCTCCCGACCGTATGCCAGTGTACGAGAGCGGAGCCGCTACTTCTCAATTAAGTAGCTCCTAAGTTTGCCTCACAAGGGCTCAGTGCACCCCGCTTGCCAACACCGCTCGGCAGACCGGATGGTCACCCACCCAAGTGATAGTCCTTCCCGACAGCAGTTAACGGTGATTTGACGAGAACCAATGTTATCACTGCGGCAAGGACGTTGGCTGGGAATATAAACATCGAATTATTAATTTTCTCTCATTTATCCACTCGCAAAACCACACACTTAGCCTCTATTTCCTCTCAAAATTTATATGACCGTATTTCATGACTTTACAGTTGCGGAACAATCACCTGCTCATTAATTAGGGTTTACCTTACAGGTGCAAGTCTGCATTCATTACTCACACTATCAGAGGCAGATAAACAGTATAATCTCGCTATGCTGATAATTTCTGAGGAGAAGTTGACAAGAATCTCTGCAGTTTCAGCAAGTCTCGTAACAAAACACCCATCAACGTCGCAGCGAGGTACGCACGCACATGTCAGGTTACTTCATCAAGACGACAATTTAAGAGTTCTGCACATTCCTCTCAGCTAAATGAAACGATTCTCTTTTTTTATCTGAAACGAATGTTCCAATGGCCTCAGATGCGCACATCACAGTTCGCGCCAGGCGCCCCAGTGGAGGAGGCGGAGCGGGTTATTTTTAGCTCCTCCATATCTTCAAAGCAAGGAGCACGTGGGAAAAAAGTGTACTTAAAAACCTCTCTCTTTCTTTTTGAAAATGGATACGCACTCCAGAAAACGCACACATGGGTAGACAAACACAGGTACATATATACAACACACACACACACACACAAACACACACACACACACACACACACACACACACACACCACAAAGAAGTAACAACCAGAGCAGGCCTCAAAGGACGGGGTCCTAATGCGGCTAGTGGGTATAATCAGGAACCGCCTCCGGCTGCCGAATAAATATTCAAACGCGCCGAGTATTAAGCGCCAGTGAAAGGGTGGAAGGGGTGTGAGCGGGAACAGGATGGGGTTTGGGTGCGGGCCTTTTGTTTTCGAGAGGCGACGCTCGGACGCCACAGCGGCGAGCGACGCCCCGGCCCTCGGAAGCATAAAATTTAATTATTCCTTTAGTATGGCAACCAGACACGCTTGGAGCGGGGTGGCAGCGCCCTTTCCGCACAGTGTGTCGTGCCCGCTCGCGCGTGCCGACGTACCGTTCGCCATCCTTCCGCGACGCGTCCCGGGCAGCCATCGCTAACGGCGTGACGCTTCCAGTTCTTTGACTTGTAAATAGAGTGACGACGCAGTTGCGGCTAGGAAGTCACCAGCGTCCTCACGCGCACATTTCTGGGGCTAGACTTCGCGTCTGTTATTTCTTCGCGAGTCTCTGTTACTAGTAAATTTCTTGTTCACGCTGTCACTGTATCTGAGGAACAGAAGAATTCGGTCAACACGACGACGATCCGTAGTCTACGAGGGACGTTCAATTAGTAACGCAGCACCTTTTTCCCTTGCCAATTTCAGTTGAAAAAATGCGGAATATGTTGTGGGGCATCGTGGAATACTCTCGCTTCAACACCTGTACTTTCGTGAAATCCCGAAGTTTGCGGCGCTATAGGTACCCTTCAAAAAGACGTCAGTAACGGAAGGGCGTTACAAGCAGTTAAGGGTGGTTCCTTTGAAAGGGCTCGGCCAACTTCCTTCCCCAAACTTCCCTAATCCGAAGGGACCGACGACCTCACTGTCTGGTTCCCTCTTTCGAATCAACCAACCAACCAAGCAGAGACCTGTCATGAAGTTTTTTTTTTTTTTTTTTTTGGCGGAAAACTAGAGCATCGCAGATATTCGTAGGTGCTTGCAGGATGTCTATGGAGTCTTTGCAGTGAACAAAAGCACGATGAGTCGTTGGGCGAGAAATCGGTCATCATCGTAGCAACGTCGCGCAAAGTAGATGTCCCGCGTGCCGGCTGGCCGCACAGACCCTCAAGAAACTCAAGAAACGACTTCAACGTGTTCGCCGTCACAAATGGCAAACTAACTTCTTCTTTTCCCTGACAACAAGGTCTTACTCAAGTCTGCGCATCCGACAGGAGCTCACAACACTTCATTGGACTGCTCTTCCTAATGCACCAAACAGCCCGGATCTCGCACGTTCCCACTTCCGACTGTTTGGCCCAATGGAGGATGCACTCCGCGGGAAGCAGTACATAAGTGATGGGAGGTTACTGATGCAGCAAGAAGTTGTCTCCAACGTCGACCGGCAGAGGTGTCACAAAGCCGTACATTGATAGGAGATTATGTTGAAAAATAGTTTTCTGTAGCCAAAAGAGTGGGGAATAATATGGTGTATTGGAACCCAGAATAAAAGATAATAGAAATGTCCAGTATAAACTCGTCTGCAAATGATATGTTTACGAAATACTTTGAAATTGTGGTTATGAGCTGCCACTACCTCCTTGTTTTAGTTAGTACAAACGTATTTCAACTGTGAACGTCTCTATTAAATTCCCATGTTACTCAGCTAAAATCTCACCAGCTACCCGTGGTTGAGGAAAGTCGAAGAGCTCGCGCAAAGTAATTCGACATCTGCACAGGGAACCACTGGCGTTCTAAGCGTTGGGCCAGTTCACCGCCTTGTTCTGAAGGGACAACCGTCAAAGTGTGTATCTCACCTGATGAACAGTGCAGATCATCATTTGGAAATGCGCCATTTCTCTTATTAGATACTCTAGTCAGAGCCTACGGACTTGTCCAATTATTTGTCGTAATGAGGTGACGTGCTAATTCTATGTTTTTCAGACTCGCTTAGCTGTAGCTTCAATGTTCTGCTTCTGAGTAGGCTGCAGTAGCTGAACACTACCCTTCCCCCTCCCCTACTGCACGGAACAAATCGCCACCATCACTGCCGTTGTCACCTCCCCTGCCGTGCTGCCGGCCGCTGTGGCCGAGCGGTTCAAGGCGCTACAGTCTGGAACCGCGCGACCGCTACGTCGCAGGTTCGAATCCTGCCTCGGGCATCGTTATGTGTAATGTCCTTAGGTTAGTTAGATTTAAGTAGTTCCAAGTTCTAGGGGACTGATGGCCTCCGCTGTTAAGTTCCATAGTGCTCAGAGCCATTTGAACCATTTGAAGGTACTGACTAGAAGGGCGACAGGCCATAGACCGGACAGTTGGCCATCCTCACTATTAACACCACCAAATACAACAATTAACATGACAACCCCATGATGATAGGGCATAACTGGCCAGAAAGTGAACAAGAAGAACCAGTCTTTACACGAAACATCACCTTTCTTCTTTCGTTTATTTTTTGTTATTTACTGTTTTTCGCATGCAATTGCAGCACCATCTAATTGTCGTCGTTTACTACTGGATGTATCTGCAAGGTGGGGGTGGATAGGTGTGTGTGTGTGTGTGTGTGTGTGTGTGTGTGTGTGTGTGTGTGTGTGTGGGTGGGTGGGTGGGTAATCTGGGGGAGAAGACCAAATAGCGAGGTCATCAGTCCATCGGGTTAGGGAAGGATGGGGAAGGAAGTCGGCCGTGCCATGTCAAAGGAATCATCCCGTCATTTGCCTGAAGCGATTTAGGGAAATCACGGAAAAACTAAATCAGGATGGCCGGACGCGGGTTTGAATGGAAGTCCAATGTGTTAACCACTGCGCCACCTCACTCAGTGATGTATCTGCAAAATTATATCATTGTACAGCACATTGCTCAGGAGATGTGACGCTTCAAACATTAAGCTGTGTGAAAATAAAGCTGCAGTGCGAATTCATTAGACATACAGGTGAAACATGTGCACAAATACGCGTGAAATATGATAAATATGTCTGAAATAAACTTGACGTGCGCGTATGCGAGCAAAGCAATGGGTTGAAACCTCGTCCTAAGCTTCTAGAAAGATTTCAATCAAATTTGGTGTACATAGTAGTTACGACCTGGATAGAAATAATGTAGGGGTAAGAACCACCAGCTTCCTATCGAGGTGAGTGTGATAACGTTGGGAAGGAAGGGATGAAGAGGAGGTGGACGGACAGTGAGGGAGAAGGAGGAGATGTGTAGAGTGAGGGGCAGGAGGAGTTGGACAGAGAAAAGGGTTAGAGGAAGTGAACACAAGAGCGGAGGGAGGAGGAGATGAACTAAAAGAAGATTGGGATAAATAAATATCCTAGCATGGCCGTGTTTGTCAGCTAGTCCACTAATAAAACTATTCTACACTGCTTCTCTGTGCCGTGTTCTCATTTCATCTCACCTGGCGCAAGATCTATCAGTGAGGACAAGAAGGGGATTTTTGTGTTCCTGCACGAGCGTGCTTCTCAAACTTGCTATTACTTGTGTGGCTGTCTTAAAGGCGCATTTCCTCTACCACCGACCTGCCAGCGTTTTTGAAGGCTCAAAAGCACTGCCATGATCCAAAATTGCTCTGGACAACATTAGAATGATAGTACGCTGAATCCTGGGACATACTCCCATTCGTGGTGATGCATTAGCGCTTGGTCTGATTCGCTGCGTTTTCCTACAAGCCTTGCCTCGTGAAACTGCTCCTTGTGACTCTTACGCGTCCTGCGGTGCAGTAAGCCGTGTTTCGCACACAACAGTCGCTGTCAGCTCAGCAAACTTAGCCGGCAATGCTGGCTCCACGTCCACATTAAGGAATACATTACGAATTTTGAGGAATGCTGGCTTCTCGCTGCCTTTCCGTAGGCTCTACTACACCGGAGGAAACGCCGAGGGTATCCAACTTGATTCCTTCTCTGCTCTCTGTTGTGTAAATTACCATGCAGTTGTTTTGTTTTACATTCCGCAGCTTCGAAGCTCATTCTCTGCGGATAATTTGTGCGCTGCATTCTGCAGACTTGGAATATATTATGGCAACAGAACCGGGCGGCCGTCTTTTGTTAGTAAGCTACCCGAGCTACATGCACTGAATCTCGAAGCTCCGCACCCGCTGTAATCGTTTGAGCACTGTGGAATTTCTGGTATGCGGCCGTTTCATGGAACGATAAGAAAAATAAAATTTAGGTGACGGATAAAATGACAAAACTCTCACATCAACAGACGCTAGATGCGCATATGTTTCTTCCTTACTGGAGGCGATACGGAAGAAATAGTGACCGAGGTTCTGTCCGTATTACTGTAGATGAGAGTTGGAAACTAAATCCAAACCCTCTGAAAATGGTAGTTGCAGCTTTCTGTCTGAGCAACAAATATACAAACTGCTATACGCAGGTAATATTTAGAGACAGTTTATTGCAATGTGACAGCATTCTAAAGTACCTATCCGTTACTATGGATTCGTCAGGACACGTACTAAGGCAAATAGCTGCAATAAATGTTTGCAAAAGCTTACTAGAACCTCTTGGAGAAGTGACGCAAACGCTTTGAGGAGGACAGTACCGGCTGTTATTTATTCGTCAGTTGAGTGATGGTCAGCTGTACAGCTCAACAACTCCCGCGTCCATGTAGTGGATATTCAGCTTCGATAGGCCTGTTCAGTGCCTCAAGTTGCTAAACAATTTCACCTCATGTAAGAGGACACCTCCGTTGTGGACAAGTACACGGAGGAATCAGTCTCTTTCCAGAAACGAAATCATTCAACCAGGCTCTGATCCGGCTGAAATCTCGGCAACCAGCTTGGAAAACCACCGAGACCCTACCAGCCAGCGCTTTCAGTAATTTGTCTAGAAATCGGAGTGTGTATTTTCCCCCAGTAAAGCTCCTACCGAGTCTCGGGGGCCTCCGCCTTCCTAGCGCAACATACAGCAAACCGAATTAACTGCGTCAGACGCACGACAGGGAGAAGAGCTGCTACTCTCTACAACTGGAGGTGAGACTCGGCCAGCTGTGACTGCAGACGGTATAAAAAATCGTTCAGGACTACTCATTATGTGCTTTCACCTCATTCCAGGAAGAAGTTGGTTCTACAGGAATTTAGTGGCTGCAAAAGCGTAACATCGCTCTTTGATTTTTGTGCATCTATACCTGCATCTATACTCTAAAAGACACGTTACAGTGTGTGGCGGAGATTATTTTGTGTACCAGTGTCGCTTCTCTCTTTTCTTATTCCACTTTCGTGTGGTTCGCGAGAAGAACAATCTGGTAAGCCTCTGTATGGGGTCGAATCTCTCTCATTTTATCTTCACAGTCTTTCCACGATACGTAAGTTGGAGGAAGCAATATATTTGTTGACTCGTCTAGGAACGTACGGTCTCGGAATTTTAACAGTAGACCATATGGTGAAGGAGGACGCCTCTCTTACATCGTCTGCCACTGGAGTTAAATGAACATCTTTGCGACGCTTTCGCACTTACTAAATAAACCTGTTACGAAATATGCTGATCTTCTTTGGATCTGTATTTCATCTATCAGTCCGATCTGGAAAGGATCCCAGACTGACGAGCAATACTCAGTTATTTGTTCAACAGGTGTTTTGCAAGCTACTTCCTTTGTTGATGGATACATTTGCACAGGACTCTTCCAATAATTCTCGTTCTCGAAACTGCATTACCCGCGAGTAATTTTATGTGGTCGTTCTTCTTCCTAGCATTTTATGGAAGTAACTGTTTGTAGTGCTTGTTCTGCAGCCGTGTAATCGTACAGTAACCTTTTGTCTAACTTGCTGTTTATAATGTCTTTGTTTTTAATTGCTAACGTGCTAGTGATTACACAAGAGAATAAAATGTTAATTGAATCAATTATGAATGACGGTAAAGATAAAGTCAGCTATTCCCTTAGCGTAAGGAGGCGACTTTGCTGTGAGCGATCGTTTCTCGCAAAGTAAATAGAGAAACTCGCTGAATAACAAAGCACAATGGTTGTGCACAGACTGACTAGCCGGCTAAATAAGGAAGATGCGTGTTTCTAGAGTGACAAATTGAGTAAGAAATCAAAATAAATATTTCAGTGTATCTAATGTCAAACTCGCTATAAATAAATAAACAAACCGACACAATGATCGATGTACACAAAACAGTACGATTTACTTTTATTCCTGAATTCTGGGAACTGTCGTAGTTGTCTGTAGCAATTTTGCTCACGGAGAAACGATGCACAAACAGACTGAAAGTTAGTTGGAAGCTTCACAGCTTCTTTGTGATGTTAAGGCGACTGAAGCAACAACTGAAACATCAACGCAGATACGTACGTCCTCTGGAAAAAAGAGAGCGTGGGACGTTATGACGTGTGCCACTCTTTAAATGCATTGTTTGCTCACTTGCAATGACAAGAAAAGTACTCAACAGACTATACAAGAAAGGCTTATGAGATATAGGAGGACGAGAGTGTATCTGTATTCGGTACCTATATGGTGAAACTACAGGGCATTGCAAAATATCTTTAAAGCTTTGCCACATACTTTTTAAAAATGGGGCTAGGTAGAAAGATGCGTTTTGCAGCATAATGTGGCACACACCTTAAGTTTGTTTGTTTGTTTGTTTTTAAAGTTAGTTATTGACGAAAATGGCCACCCCCGCAAGTGGTACATTGTGTGGAGTGGTTGATAGAGACCGAATCTTACACCCAGGTCCAATGCAACTTCCAGACACGTTACAGAAGTACACCAACATCACGTCCGACCATCAGACAGTGGTACACGACTTCAAGAAATCCACAAGTGCCTTTAAGAGGACGAGATCTGGGCATCCGAGCACGAGTGATGCAGTTGTGGAACACGTGCAACACGCATTTATCCGGAACCCAACCAAATCAATCTGGAAACCGTCTCGCCAGTTGCAGCTATCATCAACCACATTGCACAGGGTGTTACACAAGGGACTGAAGCTTCTTGCTTACAAGGTAAAGCTGCTGCCTGATAACAGGCTAAAATGCAAAGCATTTGCAACAGGGATTCTGAGTCGCATCGACTACAAAGCTGGCTTTCATTTGTCTTGGAAGGTAAACCAAAACAATGTGAGGATTTGGGACTCTGAGATACCCTACTTTAGCACAGAAATTGTGAGCGACATTTCAAAAGTAAATATGTGGTGTGGTATATTTCATGGGCGTGTGGTGGAACCGTTTTTCATTGTAGTAGCGTCAGTAACCTCGACAGTTGATTTGGACATATTGAAACAGTCTGCATTTCCACAGGCCGAAGAACTGTAATCTGACATCATGCTGCAGCAGAATGGTGGCCGTCCTCATTGGGCGTCGATCGTTAGGATGGCTCTGGAAGACGCATTTCTGCCACTGGTTTGCAGGGGAGGATCCATTTCCTGTCCCACAAGGTGTCGAGATGCAAACTACCCCGCCCCCTCCCCGTCTTAGACTTTTTGCCCCTGGGCTTTGTGAAGGATGCTTTCTACGAGACCCGAGCGTGAGACCTACAGGAACTGCAAGGTCGCGCCAGACCAGCAATTGCACACATTGATGACGACATACTTGGCCCGACGTGAGACGAACTGGAGTATCGCTTAGTTGTCCTGCGCGCTACCGATGCTGCACCCACTGGTCTCTGTTAAACGGCAACTAAAACATTTCGTGTGTGTGTGTGTGTGTGTGTGTATCTACATTATACTGCACACTGCACCTTTCCGCCTATCTTCATTTTTTAAATACACGTGATCAAAACTGTAAAAATCATTTTAGAATACTCTGTAGATAATGATGAACGTGGGACCTGGAACCTGTTTATAGAACGGTACAGTTACTGAAATTCTATAAATAGTCACTTACAACTGTATCAAATGCCACGATTCGAAAAAGGGACGTGTACCTTTTCACAACTACTTCACTGCTTTTTCTCGGCTACAGCCATTCTCAGTCCTTACTTGTTATGGCTGTGGTGAGGCGTCTCGCTTTTGCATCCAGAGCGCAGACTCGATTGCTCATTTCTCTCAATGACTGCAGCAAACGTGACTTTACTGTTGCTGGTCTAGATGTTTGCTCACCTGCGCGAAAGCATCGTATGAGGAGCATAAGCTGATAAAGAAACTAAGAAACGGTGAACAGAAGGACGTATGTGGAGGAGGCAGGCCAAAGTGCTGAATTCACGTGTACGGCTTCTCGAAAATATTGTGTGGGTGCGCGTTCGGCAGAGCAGCTTTGTCTAGCGACAACTTTTTGAGAGCGATCTCTGGGTCCTTTCAGTAGCTCAGGAGCAGAGCAGGTTTGTAAGGCGTCGAGCATTGGAGCAGCCGCACGGGGTGGAAAGGGAAGGAAAGGTAGGAAATGGAACGAAGCTAGTAAGAAGCGAAAAGAAAAAAAAAAAAAAAATATTGCGTGGCATGCAGCCTGCGAAAGACGCCCCAGCGAAAAAAGAAAGTTTACTAAATGGGTTGTCGGGCGGACGGGTCAGCCTAGTCTAAGGCAGGATAAGCGTAGATATTCTTAGGCGGACGCTGCGGCGTTCTCCGCCTCTCGAACCGCATTAATACAGCATGTCTGGGGGCTCTATCCTCCGCCTTATGGCGGTCTCTTCCTTCCCTCCACCCCCCCCCCCCATAACCCCCACCCCTCCCACCTAAATATTTCACCGCCTCCGGCCGCGTCGGGTTGGTTCGTGCTTCATGGACTCTGCCAGACTCTCCGCACGCCGTCGGCACAATTAGGTAAATGCTTTATGGCAGTAAAAGTTTTTACGACGTGATCCTGCCATGTAGAGATGACTGTGCGGAACTCTTTTTCAGATCCGCGCATATGAAACTGAGGGAGAGTGACTACACAGCGGTCTCTTCACACGAATAATGGCAGGTCTCTCAGCAAAATGAGGAAGGAGTGAGCAGAAACGAGAAAAAAATATTATTTTTCTTTTGCTGTATGCAGAAGGCTGGTTTTCTGGAGTCAGTCAGATGAACAATTCAACTGCTTTGCACCTGTTGTACTATGTTACATTTCCACTGTAAGCTCTGCTATATTTGATGCGGGCGAAATGGTGAGTTTCATAGGAAGGTTGGCTATCCACATCGGCTGCGATCAGCAGTGACGTAGGTACATAGCACATTTCGAAAAACTCATCGGCTTTACCCTGTGAACTCATAAGCAGATGAACTTCTGCATGCACTAGGTTTTCATTTTCGTCTGGAAAAAAACTGCCCCACAGTCAAATTGAAAATGGCTCGTATCCCCTTATTCTAACCAGAGTTTTCGACAAGTTTGTCTCGGTTGGAAGGCAAATGCTGGAACTAGTAAGCCCTCCCACCTAACCCCCATTGGGAACCAATCGACTCTACTATAAGCTTGCTTACTATTTGCTTGTATAGAATGGAGGTCTGATCGAACAAACCGCTCTACCCCTATAAAAAGAGAATGAAGAGTTCAAAAATAAATAAATAATTGGAATTTGTCAAATAGTTAAGGTAATTGACAGGCGTAGCCCCGTTAACCACAGATTTCAGTCTTCTATTAGACAGAAAAGGGATCGTATTTGGCTATAGTGCAGTTTTACGGTATTTTAATTGCTTTTTTCAAAAAACTATGTAGAGTCACAATGAAGAAATTTATCTTTCAAATTGTCAATCTCATTAATGTAACAAAAGACTTGATTGCAATACGGCACTTTCCTTCTCCTTGCCTCTACAGCCTCTCAACATAAAATCAGGGACAAGTATATAGGAGAAAGATGAAGAACACCATTGAACATAAAGGCATAGGAAAATGATTTCTTGCTCGTTTTGTCCCTGTAACTAGTGTTTACGGACTCCTGTTCTAGGATTAAATGCCATAGAGACTGTCAACAATCCGCCTAACTACCCCAAGAACTGTGCGTTCTACTCCTTAACGTTGCGCTTTTTCAATGAATCATAACTGTTACTCCAGTATCATCCAGAATTCACCCTTAGAGGCGCTAGGACTGTCTCACCATCACAGTCTATTAAGAATAGCAAATCGTACGTGTACCAATTCCGAACAAAAATTTACAAAAACGAGTGTAGTAATTACTCCTACGCTTGTGGAACACGTAAATGTATCACAGGCGAAGATGTTTGCATTTTAACCCAGAATAATACTTACTAGCTGCGGTTTTTCCGCTCGCTGGCGAAAAATTTGTAGCTAATAGTTCTTGCACCACAATGACTCGACTGAAGATAGCTTCCTAAAGAACTAACTGTGCTTCTGATGCAGATCGTTAAATTTGGAAATTAGGGACCCGAGAGGCTGTTAAGTTTGTGTGAGAGTTAGTGCTATCGCATGTGATATGTATTTTAAAAATTGTCACACTTGTCTCATTTCATGGCGACTATTCTATGAGTGAAGCGAAACTCGACCCTTGCCAGTTGCGCACACACCCTCTTCGTCGTCCGTGTTGAGGGAACTGCGTTGTGCGTGAGACGGCTGGGAGTCACGCGAGCATGCGTGAGCACTTGCGTGAAGGCGATACGCCCGTGAGACCGCGTTCGATACCTTTTGCTGCCCTTGCCGTTTACACAAATGTACCGCCTGACGCCTTAACACGCCAAGAGCGACGCGCGCCTCCAGCACTTAATTGCTCTGCAGCAGAACGCAGTTAACAATCAGAAACTGTACCAAGGAGTGTGCAGTGAAGGAAATAACGGTTTTAATGGGATGCCACACAGTGACGGCTTTAGCCGTCCTCGGAAGTATTTATGGAGAAAGGTATTTCGAGGAATATCTTTTAATAACTTGATTTTTTTCTGACGACTAGATGAAATGTGGGAAGAGTTTCTTAAAAAATGACACGTATTTTTACTGTAATATTTTTCAGGAAAAGTTCATTATGCAATAAAAAATATTTTTGTAGCCGTTTGTACACACTGGATCGTTCATGAAGCCAAATTATGAAAAAGTAAACTTTCTCTGACATTTTACATTAAAGGGAAACAAAGGGAGCAGTGCTTTTGAAACATCCTTGCAGAAAGTGAAAAAAAAAGAAAGAAATAGTAACATTGAGAAGACAAAATACAAAACAGACAGCAGCTATGTACTAGAATGGATGATTTTAAACCAAGGGAAGATTAATAGTTTTAAGAAAATTAGATACCTATGTGAAGTAATGCAACAGAACGGCTTAGAACAGGAAAGGGTCAATCTTAGGATCTACAAATTTCACTGAGCCTATCACATGAGGAAACGAGAAAGTGATATCGCCCGGTTTCCCCCTAACCATAGGGAGAAATGTCGCTTTGTAACGCTTTAATGAGTGACATGTAATTGTAATGAAGTACCATGATCAGTCAACTCCTTTTTCCTAAGCATCCGATGTACTTTACGTCTAGCGTCTTCCCTCTTCGCAGAGCCCCAGTTCTGTCCTTCGCAATTGAGAGGAACGTACGTATCTTAGCGATGATTACTTGTATTTACTTGTTCACATCTACGCCACCATTCAGTTTGATCAGTTGGACACTCCTGTCAGAGCGAACAGTGACGGCAATGGAGAGACGGTACAGAAGTCATGCACATTACTTTATAAGGGGATGACGCCTGCTCGTCATCATAGATTTCATACAAATTTGTGATAAATAAAGTGACAGAAATGGAAGCTCCAGACGACAAAGAGTTTAGAAAAAATAGCGTTTTTGGCTGGGTTCGGTGTGGCATGAGCAACTTATGTGAGCGTGAATTTTAGTCAGCGGCTGGCGCAGCGGAGAGAGTACAGAACGGTAATCCGGGATTCGTGGGATCGAGACCAAGTGCAAAAAATTTTTATTGTTTTCTATTTTTATTTTACTTATACAGCAAACACACTGTATCCAATGTGATGTACCCTGTGTGCAAGAGAACAAATTTCTTGTGTTGAATTACTGCTTTTGCCGAGAGACAGACAGAAATCGCATCTGGAGAAGACGGTACCAAATTACATTCCACTGTGCATCACGAGCTATCATCGCCAGTATTTGGCGAAATGATGAGTTACGAGTGGTTCACTGCCAAACTGTGCTCTGAGAGGGAACCTTTTATAATTGTAAACCAAGTTTGTTTTTGTACAGAAACCTTAAAAACACATGCAATCGTAAAAAATGTGGCGTTTGTAAGATGTACTAGATGATGAGAAAATTACTGCTTCCCCTGTTTTTACGCCTTCCTCGAAATTTATTTGCAAATCAAAATTTTCCTCTGCCTTCTCTTTTAATGGCTCTTATGAGAATGTTACCAAACATAATATTTTGAACGTTATTTTGGGTCTTTTCTGCTGTGTAAGGAACGTAAAAATTTAAAATACAAAAAATTTCCATATAGGAACTCGAATCTAAGACCTTCAGATTACGGTTTTGCACTGTTTTCGCTGCGCCAACCATTGTGTGGTACTACGCTATGGTAAGTGGCTCATGACTCATGCGATCCGCACCAAAAGTACTATTTTTTCTAAATGCATGGGCATTTCGAGCCCCCACTTCTGCCACTTCCATTTCTGACCAAGCCCTACGTGTACGACAAATGTGAATGAAATCGATGGTGACGGGTAGGTATGGTACTCTCTTTCGTAAAGAAGGCGAGGGAACTAGTTTTTAAGTTACCCGGACAGCGAGATAACCAGAGCTGGGACGTCATTTCATTTAGGCAAGGGTGGTGAAAAAAATCTTGTTCAGAACTGCGGAAACCGTATGTCTAGATCACTTGTGATTAGTGCAGAATAAGAGTCATGCATCTTAAACATATCAGACTTCTCTTTCGTTACTAATACACGAGCTGTCAACTACGCGTTGAATTGTAACCTTCCTTTTTTAAGGCAATTTTCGGCTTACGTGTTCTGAGCGAGTACAATAGAAGTTATCGGAGACAGGTATTTCATCGTCTCAAGTGGCGGCCATTCCGGACAATGAATGCGCTCTAAGGCATGACTCCGCCTACGTCAAGACGCCGGGTGGGCTGTCACGCAGTGACTTGGCAAATGGCGCCAGAGAGGCCGTCCGCATCTCATTCTCTGTTCGGAGAAAGATTGGCTGGCCTGGTCAGTTGCGAAACACCTGCTGCGTGCGTTCACACCCCGGCGGAGTTGTGGACGGGTGACATCAGGAGAAGTACCTCTGGAAATGAATTCACCGACCGGTCCGCTAAGCGCTACACTTCTCGGGGATACGCCTCTCTTGCATTGTATGCTAATACAATCAGCCAGTGAAGTTTCGTTATTCATTTATTCGAACGGATTACAACGCGTTACGCGAGAATGAATTCGCTTACCCGACATGTTCCTTGATCTAGCGAGTAGTTTCGCTTCCACACATCAGTGCGAGTTAGCGACCCTCTACACTCTGGAAGAAGCCAAGTGAGCCTCGAGTCGTTAGCAATGGGGGGACAAAATGAGATGTTTCACAGCAGTCTATTTACTGTCGTTATTGTGGTCTTCGGTCCGAAGATTGATTTGATGCGGCTCTCCACCCTACTCTGTCCGCTGCATTCCTTTCAAATTTGCTTACTGTAGCCAATCCAATATAATATGTTCTGTCCACATCTCCCTCATATACAAACTGGCAATTCCCTGACGCAGCGGGAATGTCCGGTCAGCTGATGTGTTCTTTCAGTCAAGTTGTCGCATGAACATATTTTTTTCCCAATTCTATTCAGTGCTTTCTCTACTCATTCAAAGATTCGGAATCTTCTGTTCTCGAATGAAACAACAGATTTGCTGTTACCAGTCACTGTTTATTCACACAAAACGTTTCAAATGTTTAAAGCGCCATCATCATCAGTTGGATTTATTTGTACGTATTAATATGACGTGTGTGTTGTGTTACGTTAATGGGGTAAGTTGTGGCACTGGCTAGTACAGAAAAAAAACTATTTCAGAAAACGGCTCTGTGGAGGTCTTTGACTAATAACTAAACCTAAATGATAATGTAAATATGAAAGAACTAAAAATAAAATACCTTCTACTCTTTTCTTTTCTTTATCATCCACGTTTTATTTCCGTACAAGGCTACGCTCCATTCAAATGCTTTCAGAAAATAATTCCTAACACTTAAATTTATGAAAGACTTTTTATTTGTGTATACAATGGCAAGGCTGCTTGGTTTTTATATTTTTTAATTTACCGCACCGGTATCGAGCTCATGCTTATCATCAGCGGTCTTATATTTCACTTTTAAGCCTTCCTACATTGTTTTCGAATGTTCTATCCACTTTGTATACTTTCTAACACACTGTCAAATGATTATAAGTGAGGCAAATCGTGCTTTCTAATATCAGCGACACATTTGACATCAAAATACGTCAGTGACATTTGAAAGCACAATTTTCCTCATTTACAATAATACGAATGTGTGCTAGAAAATACATAAAATTAATAGAACATCTGAAAAATTATACGAAGGCTTAAAAGTGAAATGTAACACCGCCGATGCTGAGCATGAGCTCGATACTGGTCCGGCTAATTAAAAACTATAAAAACTGAGAGACCCTGTCATTACATACGCAAATAAAAGTGTGTTTCATCAACTATGTGAAGGCTGCAATACATCTTTAATTCGAAACTTAAATTTTTATTCGATGTTAACAAATTTCTGGTTTTCAGAAACGCCTTCCCTGCTGTTGCCAGCTGCATTTTGTTTGATCTCTACTTCGGCTATCGAAAATTATTTTGGTGCCAAAATAACAAATTCCATCTGCTACCTGTAGTGACTCATTTCTTAACTTAATTCCTTCAGCATCATCCAATTTAACTGACTGCATTCCACCACTAACGGTTTACCTCTGTTGATATGCATCTTATAACCTGTTCTCAAGACATTATCCATTCCTTTGAAACGAACTTTCACGTCCTTTGCCACCTCTTGAGAGAATTACTGTTTCATCTACATCTAGACAGATAACAGAACGCAGCATGTCATTCTCAATGGAGAGAAGTCTTCCGAAGTAAGAGTGATTTCAGGTGTGCGACAGGGGAGGGTCGTAGGACCGTTGCTATTCACAATATACATAAATAACCTTGTGGATAACATCAGAAGTTCACTGAGGCTTTTTGCGGATGGTGCTGTGGTATATCGAGAGGTTGTAACAATGGAAAATTGTACGGAAATGCTGGAGGATCTCCAACGAATTGAAGCATGGTGCAGGGAATGGCAACTGAATCTCATTGTAGACAAGTGTAATGTGCTGCGAATACATAGAAAGAAAGAGCCTTTATCATTTAGCTACAATATAGCAGGTCAGCAACTGGAAGCAGTTAATTCTGTGAATTATCTGGGAGTAGGTATTAGGAGTGATTTAAAATGTAATGATCATATAAAGTTGATCGTCGGTAAAGTGGATGCCAGACTGAGATTTCCTAAGGAAATGACATCCAAAAGCAAAGGAAGTAGGTTACAGTACACTTGTTCGCCCACTGCTTGAATATTGCTCACCGGTGTGGGATCCGTACCAGACAGGGTTGATAGAAGAGATAGAGAAAATCCAACGGAGAGCGGAGCGCTTCGTTACAGGATCATTTAGTAATCGCGAAAGCATTACGGAGATGATAGATAAACTCCAGTGGAAGACTCTGCAGGAGAGACGCTCAGTAGCTCGTTACGGGCTTTTGTTGAAGTTTCGAGAACATACCTTCACCGAGGAGTCTAGCAGTATATTGCTCCCTCCTAAGTATATCTCACGAAGAGACGATGAGGATAAACTCAGAGAGATTAGAGCCCACACAGAGGCATACCGACAATCTTTCTTTCCACGAACAATACAAGACTGGAATAGAAGGGAGAACCGATAGAGGTACTCAAAGTACCCTCCGCCACACACCGTCGGGTGGCTTGCGGAGTATGGATGTAGATGTAGATGTAGATACATCGACACTCCGCACGCCACCGTACGGTGCCTGGCGGAGGGTACCCTGTATCATTACCAGTCATTTCCTTTCCTGTTCCACTCGTAGATAGAGCGAGGGAAAAAGAAGACTATCTATATGTATCAGTACTTGCTCTAAGCTCTCTAATCTTACTCTCAAGGTCGTCAAGCGAAATGTACGTTGACGGCTGTAGAATCGTTCTTTAATCAGTCTCAAATTCCGGTTCTCTAAATTTTGTCAATAGTGCTCCTCGAAAACAATGTCGACGCCAAAGATTCCCAATTGAGTTCACGAAGCATTTCCATGACACTTACTTGTTATTCGAGCTTACCTGTAACAAATCTGGCACCCTGTGTCTGAATTGCTTACATGTGTTCCTTTCATGTGAGCCAGTATGGATCCCAAACACTCGAGCAGTACTCAAGAATAGGTCACCGGCGTCCTATACGCAGTCTCCTTTCACAGATGAACCACATTTCCTAACATTCTCCCAATGAACCGAAGTCGACCATTCGCCTTCTCTACACCAATCCACACATGCTCGTTCCAATTCATATCGCTTTGCAACGTTACGCCCAGATGTTTAAATGACGTGACTGTCAAGCTGGACATTACTAACACCGTATTCGGACATTACAAGTTTGTTTTTCCTAGTCATCCGCATTAACTGGCATTTTTCTACCTGTACATCATCTGTAAGTCTCAAACTTTATTATGTTTTGCTCTGAAATTTGAGAGTTGTTTTTGCTGCTAGTGCCACATTCACCTCGAAAGTCAAACATGGCTACAGCTCTGCGTGTTGCTTCCTCTATGATGCTTATAGCAGATAGACAGATAGCTCTAAGCATGACGATTGCTCGCAGAGTAGCGTAACGGGAGAACGGTCGCACCTGACCTCGTGGAGAAACGTCGAGTGCAATCGAGCAGCCTGCGCAAGGAGTGTGTCGAAAGAGGAGGTCTTGAAAAAGCCGGTCCGGATACCAGTGGCGAGCGGAATCAGAGCGTGGCTCTCTCGATCCTGTTTCAAATATTGCGTTCCGCCGAGAAGCGTCGCCCACACACGCCACTTGGCGCGGCTGTTGCAAAATCGAAGCACTGCGCAGTTCGGTGTTTTCGAAAATCAGCGCACGCACGTTTCGGTAACCCTGGGGGTCACATCTGTGCCCGGTGGATTTTTATAGGGCTTAAAATGGGTGGCCGAAAAGCTTTTGCGCACCAGGAGCGAGGTAAAGCGATCTTCAAGCCGAAGGTTCAGACTGAACATTGCAGGAACTTATTAGGCACGATTCAGTTGAAAGTGAAATTCGCCCGCCTTCCCGCCACATGCCAAGGCGGTTATATTGGAATCTGAACTACACTGTAACTTTTTTCTCCTCATAAATAAAACACTGATAGAGGCGAAAGAAACTAGATAATAAAACTATTATAATTTTTGTATCGATTTCTTTCGAGGAGACATTATTACATGAGAAGAACATGGAGAAGAAACATGAGCTCCTAACAAATATTATGATTCTTCCGTAGTTGGTAAAATATGTAATGTAGTTAGTCTGCTGAACTGCTAAAAGAGAAATTGATCTTGCTTGAACACATTCACCAGTCAGCCACTTTTTTATGTATATTTGTTTATTTCGGGATTTCGCCCACCTTCAGTTGGCGTAACACATTTTTAAATCTTTCAATTAGAATATCATTAAAAATATTTACTCAAATTTGGATGCTGCAGCTACAGTGCGCAAAATAACAAAAAAAGTTATCGACAAAAATCCGCAATTTCAATATGACAAACAACCATAGTTTCAAAATAGCTCTTTTTATTACTTGATGACTACTAATTTCGAAGTTTTATTAGTAACTCATTCTCTAATATCCATCCAATCCCAGAATAAATAATACTCTACATGGCAAAAAAATCATGACAGTAGTTATCCAAAGGAGTACAATGCAGGTGATCACGAAACTGTATCCGGTTTTATGATAACTTGCGTTGTACTTCTTCGGATAACGATTGTCATGACTTTTTGCTATGTGGAGTAATATGTATCCTGATTGGATGAATGATCTGAGAATGGGTTATTAATACAAACCCGAAACTAGTCATCATCCACTAGCAAAAAAAAAAAAAAAAACAAACTATTTTGAAACTTGGGTTGTTTGTAATATTGAAATAGCATAACAAGTTCCCAATCCTTCAACATCCGAGCATCCTGATAGTCGGTAAAATTCACGAGTTGTATATTTACAATGTGTAAGAGGTAGTCACATGAAAATGATACGAACTGTTAATTATTTCAAAAGGAACTGCCATAACTATTAGTACATTTATACCACTGTGGGCTGAGCTACATGTTGCCAAGGTCGTTTCGACTGCGCTTCAGAAGTTCCGCTGGGATGCCCTTACACATCATCTACAAAGTCCCGATCCCTCCCCACACGATTTCCATTTTTTGGAGCCCTGAAGAAAGAAAGTCATGGCCGTACATTTGCTTCGCGCGAAGAAGTGCACGCCTGGGTACAATCATCGTTCCGTAGCCAGCAGTAAACATTTTCCCATGAAAGAAATGACCATCTTGACCCGCACTCTTTTATACGTTCCTTTTGTGGATGGATTGCATTTTCTGATGATGCTTCTAATGAATCTCAGCCTAGCATCTACTTTTCCTGCAGTTTGTTTCATGTCTCCATTTTATCGTTACGAGTGTAGGTGAGAAACGAAGAGGTAAAATATCATGAATATGTCTTAAGATACTTTCCAGTGCCAGCATTGCGAGCATTTATAATCACAATATTTGAAATTACTGGAGCATAATCAAATCGTTAATGGTTTTATTTCTGCATGTGGAATTAATAAACAGTGTCGGTTGCAAGCTGTTAGTGAATGTCTAAAACATGTGCAGCGTCTCCCTCATTGCCAGTCAACTAACAGGCGGCGCTGCGTGTGTCGTAATCTGTTACGGCAGGCTAATGAATCCTCAGTCGCTCCGTCTTCCTTTTGTGGCCACGACGGCGCCCCCGCTCGTTAGCTACTGCGAGGACTTCTGCCGACGACCTAAGTGAATGGTCGATTTGCCATCACCATAAAACACGCCGCCTGCAGCGCATGCAACCTAGGCACTGTTAATATCCAGACAGGTAGCCGTAATAACACGGCACTAATGCCCCGCCCGTCGGACGTGTACGAACGCCAACATCGGGCGCTTTATTCCGACGGCCAAGTACCGCCGTTAGATGCGAATCGGATGATTTGTTATCTGTTATGTGTACTGCCACATACTTGCGGAATATATTAAAATAGTTACAGGCCGCAGCATGAGTTACGATGCCAGTAATACGCAAGTGTTGCAGATCCACAATTTATTGCCACTTGGCCCCATAAAACTTGGCGATGTTTCTTTACTCGAGGTGCAGTATCTAATATGATCAAAGGGATTTATTGTGAAATAGCCTAGTTTCCTCTTTTAGCTTTGTTACTTCACCACAATAAAACCGTGCCTCTTTGCTTTTATGACTGCTAGCGGTTTAAAACCTTGTGAAATATTCATGGTCGCTCTTAGTGGGGACACTCGACCGTTGGGCACTGGCAGATGTGAAGATAAAAATGTGTCTACTGCTACGTTATTACGGTGTGACACTTATACAAAAGGAAATTATACCCTCGGGGAATATGCTACAAAATTCTGGCAGAAATGATCCTTTTACTTACCACTGCAGATAGAAAGATACAATTATAACACTGGTTTCAAGTAACAGGTGAAACACTGCCAACGACTTGGAGACACTATTCAACTGTTATTTTCTTATCCGACAGAGAATATAGGCTAGTGGTAAGAAGGATTCTAATTTATCTCCATCGCAGTCTAACAAATATACAAAGAAACAATGGAACAAGTGTGAACACCAAGAAAGGCGAGACAGGTGCAGAGGGAACAACTACCAAACCCTTTCCAAAAAAATGAAGCAGGCATCGAACTGTTGGTTCTAGAACGTAACCTACTTAGCACACCATCTGGCTTAAGAACTAAACAAGTTATGACGAACATCGGTAAATAATAACGGAAAGGAGAATACGGACTTGCGTAGAGTCAGAAACGAAGGAGCAATAAAGGAGATACTTGTCGTACGTAAGAAGCGAGATTACACGACGCGGCCAAAGCGAGGGAGACATCGCACACTGGCCCAGATGTAGAAAGCTTTCTTAGCCTATAGAGCCGTTATATTTATACGGAGCAGTGCGTCTGGAGCACAGGATAGTATGGAAATGAAACTTCACTGTGGAGAAAACGGTAGAAGAAGGAGTAGTAAGAAACACCTGAAATGCGATGCTATAAAATCAGTGCACAGATACAGTACTGAGCGAGGAGATTCTAGAAATAATGGGAGTTAAAAGATGCCTACCAAAGAAGGAAAAGGTTAAAGGGACATAGGAAAATTTAATGGCATTGTTTTAGTAAGCATAATGGAAGAACAAAAATTGCAATACATATTACATACGATAATCGAGATCGTTGTATCTGGTAGGTTAATAAATAAAAATGAGATGGATAGGGGCGGGAGGGAGGGAGGGAGGGAGGGAGGGAGGGAGAGAGAGGGGGGAGGTGGGGGGGGGGGGACAGAGAGATTGAGAGAGATTTGAGGGCGGATAGTGGAGTCAATTCGGTCGATGGAGTGACACCTCGTGAATAGGAAGGCAAGCAGAGTGTTGTGTTGGGTAATGGATACCCCGTCATTCATGTAGGATCTTCAGATCAGGTCTTCTTGCTGGGACCTCTTTCAGGAATGGCTGCACATCAGCGCTAATCAAAGGGCATTGTTACCAACCCTTCTTGCCATGGGTGTTGTTACTGGTTATTTGATGACGTAGCCTTGACTGGTGGAACTTAGCAGCCAATTATCAGCATCTAATGGCGATAAAAGCGAACATATTTCTGTGAGAAAAACTGTGGAGAAGAAAATCGAAGCGTTCGAGGTAAGATGTTACAGAAGGGCGCCAAACTGAACTGATAATGAGGACTAGGTGAAGAAAGGAAAACGTGGAAAACACTGGCTAGACGGTATCCGATAACAGGACGTGTATGACGACACCAGAGAATAGCTTTCATGGCACTAAAAGGAGCTGTAGAGAGCGAAAACTGTAGGAGAAGACAAATACTGGAATCAACGACCTTGTCTGTAGCTGATGCTCCGAGACGAAGAAGTTGGTACGTCAGACGAAGTCGTGGCAGGCCGCATCAAACCAGTCAGAAGACTAGTAGCTCATTTTCCCCACCTTACAAAACCAAGGAAAAAGATTGATAGTGCTCCACAGCGTGAAGTCAGTTGCTGGATGAGGATCAGCAGATTCTACGAGAAGTGCGCGTTATCGGTGTCCAAGAGCATGAAGAGGAGTGTCTAACATCAGCAGTGGCGGCCGCAACACTTTAAGATGATCAAAAGTATCCGGACACGGATTGGTGGCGTTTTCATAGCGCGTGTCTGCTCTTCGCCTTTATGACGGATTGAACTCCGCTAGGGACACTTACTGTGAGGGATCTGAATATCTGTGAAGGAATGGAAGCCCATTCTTTCTCAAGAGCCGAAACCAGAGTTTCAAATGGCTCTAAGCACAATGGGACTTAACATCTGAGGTCATCAGCCCCCTAGACTTAGAACTACTTAAACCTAACTAACCTAAGGACATTACACACATCCATGCCCGAGGCAGGATTTGAACCTGCGACCGTAGCAGCAGTGTGGTTCCAGACTGAAGCGCCTAGAACCGTTCGGCCAAACGGCCCCGAAACCAGAGGAAGTTGTCATTTTGGACGCTGGGGTCCGGAGCGAAGTCGATATTCTAACTTATCCCAGAGGTGTTACATGGATTCAGGTCATGACTGTTGGAAAACCAGCCCATTCCAGTAGTGTTGTGGTCCACAAACCACTGTCTCAGAGGTGCTGCTTCATGACAGGGTACATTGCAATGCTGACTGAATTAATGAATGCTTTGGAAGTGTTCCTGTGCTGCACCCAGCACACAATGCTGTAAAATGTATTGACATCCTTCAACATTCAGCGTTTTCTTAGGCGCAATAAGGGGACCACGCACTAACCAAGAAAATCCCCCCCCCCACCCCAAATACCGTCCCACTTCCTCTGTTGAACTTCACTGTTGGCACTACACATGATGGCTGGTAACATACTTCAGGCATTCTCCGAACCCCAAACCTCTTCGTCAGACTGCCACAGGGTATAGCGTAGTTCGTCACTCCACATCACGAGGTTCTCGTCATCCACTGTCCAGAGGCGCTGCTTTTTACACTACCTCGAAAGTAGCTTAGCTTTGAGTACAGAAATGCGTAGCTGATGAGGAGCGCTCGACCACTGCGCCCATTTACCAGGTGTAGAAGTATGAAACCGGAATTTGATTGCAATAATCATTTCTGTTATTTGAAAATAATAAACTATATTTTAATCAAAATAATATCCTATCCATTGCTACTTACACGTTTCTCCCACCTCTCCGGCAGGCTATGAATGCCACAAAAAAAAAAGTTCTTCTTTTGAAGCGAACCAGTCAGCGAGCCATTTTCGTACATTTTCATATGAATAGAAGCATTGTTCAGCGAGAGCGTGTCCGAGTGATCCAAGTAGATGATAATCGGACAGAGCCAAGTCTGGAGAATAAGCCGCATGCCCTAGTATTTCCGAAATTAACGCCTCGATCCTTTCCCTGGCCCATTTCGCTGTATGTGATGGGGCGTTATCATGGAGCAATATGACTTTGAGTTGCGTTTTTCCATATTCCGACAGTTTTTCACATAATGCTCGATTTAAATCAACAATTTTCTATTGATAGCGATCGGCGTCAACGGTTTCATCAGCTTTTAGCAGCTCGTAATGGATGACACGCGTTTGATCCTACCAAACAGAGCATTGCCTTCTTTCCAAAGCGATTTGGTGTTGCAGTGGATGTCGATGGTTTGCCTGGAGTGAAGAGAAACTGCTTGCTGTGCCACATTCAATTGTTCTGCGAGTTCCTGTTGAGTTTGGGTATCATCTTCATCCAATAAAGCATGCGCTCCGTTGTTTTCCAACTTCTTCGGTGGTTTCCCACGTTCGTCGTTTCTCACGTCAGAATCAACACTTTTGAATTTCTTGAACCACTCGAAAGACTGACTTCCCAAAATCATGTTCCCCGAAAGCTTCGACGAGAATTCGATGCGATTCTGCATCAGTTTTCTTCAAATGATAACAAAAATCCAATCCTGTCCGCAAATCGTAGTTCGCAGGCACAAAACTCGACATGTTTAAGGGTTTGAAACAGATGCCGATATATGGAAGTTTGGTTCCTGTGTGTTGACATTAGTCGTCAGCCGTTACAGGAAACAGATGGCGCTGCAGGCGCAGTCTCACGGGCCCTACACTGACGGTTTGTACCATCTGTAGGAAAACTCCGGTTTCATACTTCTACACCTGGTATTTTTAACACTTTACGCACAGTAATTGTACAAGCTGGGCTGCTGCCAGCACTTTGGAACACATGAGTGATTCATTCCGCTGATTTCATGCTCTTTTTTTTACAACCACCGCCGGCCGCAGTGGCCGAGCGGTTCTAGGCGCTATAGTATGGAACCGCGTGACTACTACGGTCGTAGGTTCGAATCCTGCCTCGGTCATGGATGTGTGTGATGTCCTTAGGTTGGTTAGGTTTATGTAGTTCTAAGTTCTCAGGGACTGATGACCTCAGAAGTTAGGTCCCATAATGCTCAGAGCCATTTGAACCATTTTTACAACCACTCTTCGCGATGCTCGTCGGTCCTTGTCCGTTATTACACGAGGCCTGCTTGTTCTTGGTTTATCTGTGGTTGTTCCATCACGTTTCGACTTCAGTGTCACATCACCACAGTCGACTTGGGCAGCACGACCGATTTGTTTGTCAGGTGACATTCAAAGACTAGTCCACGCTCAAAGTCACTAAGCTCTCCTGCCAAACCCATTCTGCTGTTACTGTTTCTCCGCTAACAAGAGAATACTGTTTGACTCTACTTACACTGGAGGAACAGCCTCTCGAGACATCTACTGCCCAACTCGATGTTACGTAGGGGTGTCCTTTAACAGATAGTGTGCAAACTAGGAATCCGTTGGACAGTCCACAACTTTGGAGAAGAGAGAGCAGTGTAGAGCAAGTAGACGCAGACCTGCCCGTCACTTGTTCTTAGAAGCTCGTGTGACGACTGCATGGAGCGGACACTTTCGTGTCTCCTGCGACGGCAAGAGCCAAGACGGCGCTGCGGCGCGCTGGCTCTGCCCCCGTGGGCCGCCGGCGCTGCCTCTGGGGCAATCGATACAATTTCATTAGCCGGAGAGGTCGGCCCCAGCGCTCTAATTGTCCGCGAGACCAGACCAGCCGCTGCGGCACGCTCCTAGCATCCACGAAGCTGCGAGCTCTGTTCCACAGCACTCGACCTACTCACCGGCTCGTACCTGCGTCGCATAATCAGAGGTGCACCCGAAAACGTAATTGCTAGAGTGGTTACTACCACCAGCTGTTGAGGGGGATGTAGGGGCTCTTTCTCAGCACCGAGTTCAATCGGGTATTCACAAGGTGAATCGGTCAAGGAGGAATACAGGAAGACTGGAGCACCGCCTCTCCTCAATATTGGTGTCTGTACAAGGGGCGTTCCCTAAGTAATATATTTTTTTCTTGGAAAGTTCCTGTTGAAAAAATACGCAATTTGTTGAAGGAAATAGTGGAATATTCCCGCTCAACCACCGTAATTTCATGAATTTCCGCGGCGGTGCTATACGTAGCCTTCAAAATGGCGTCTGTAACGGAGGTGCGTACCAAGCAGAGAGCTGTCACTGAGTTTCTTTTGGCGGAAAACCAGAGCATCGCAGATATTCATATGCGCTTGCAGAATGTCTACGGACACGTGGCAGTGAATAAAACCCTGACGAGTCGTTGGGCGAGACGTCTGTCATTGTCGCAACTAGGTAGCGCAAACCTGTCCGATGTCACGCGTGGCGGCCGGCTGCACACAGTTGTGATTCCTGCAATGCTGGAACGTGCGGACACTCTCATTCTAGATGACTGACAGCTCAAAATCAAAGACATTACTGCACAACTGGACGTCTCTGTTGGTAGTGCTGACACATTCATCCACCAGCTGGGGCACTCAAATGTGTGTGCCCGCTGAGTTCCTCGCTGCCTAACCGTAGACCATAACGGGCAACCAATTGCTTCCGCTTTACGAGGCTGATCGTCAGCATTTTTGCAGAACACAGTCAAAGGCGATGAAACATTGGTTTATCATTTCGAGCCAGAAAATAACGGCAATCCTTGGAGAGTCGCCACATTACCAGTGCTGCAAAGGAAACACTAGAAGCTACACCCTCAACCAATAAAGTCAAGGCGACACTCTGGGACTCTGAAGATGCTATTATGTCAGATGTCCTCCCTCACGGTGCAACGATCACCTCTGAAGTGTACTGTGCATCCCTCAGGAAATAGAAGAAATGACTTCAGTGCATTCATCACCACAAAAATGGAACGAACTTCTACATCTACATTTATAATCCGCAAGCCACCCAACGGTGTGTGGCGGAGGGCACTTTACGTCCCACTGTCATTACCTCCCTTTCCTGTTCCAGTCGCGTATGGTTCGCGGGAAGAACGACTGTCTGAAAGCCTCCGTGCGCGCTCTAATCTCTCAAATTTTACATTCGTGATCTCCTCGGGAGTTATAAGTAGGGGGAAGCAATATATTCGATACCTCATCCAGAAACGCACCCTCTCGAAACCTGGCGAGCAAGCTACACCGCGATGCAGAGCGCCTCTCTTGCAGAGTCTGCCACTTGAGTTTATTAAACATCTCCGTAACGCTATCACGGTTACCAAATAACCCTGTGACGAAACGCGCCGCTCTTCTTTGGATCTTCTCTATCTCCTCCGTCAGACCGATCTGGTACGGATCCCACACTGATGAGCAATACTCAAGTATAGGTCGAACGAGTGTTTTGTAAGCCACCTCCTTTGTTGATGGACTACATTTTCTAAGCACTCTCCCAATGAATCTCAACCTGGTACCCGCCTTACCAACAATTAATTTTATATGATCGTTCCACTTCAAATCGTTCCGCACGCATACTCCCAGATATTTTACAGATCAATCGGGGGGTCCATGCATTCATAAAGTGTCCCCCCAAGTAAGGTGGCGTAAGGCCGTCGCATTAAACGGAATCTTTGTAAAATGGGGGTTAGTAGCCAAACGAATGGGGAATATTATAGTGTACTGGAATCACGAATAAAATAATAAAATAATAAAAAAAATCAGATTTCAGAGAAAAGTCTTGCGTTACTTATTGAACGCACCTCGTAATATTATTTGAAGAAAGGTCTCGAAGAACGCTTCTTCTTTTCCATGACAACGCATGGCCTCGCAACAATCTGCGGGCTCTCAAAACTTCATTGCACTGTTCCTCCTCGTCCACTGTACAGTCCGGATCTCACACATTCCATCACCCATCTGTTTGGCTCAATCGGGGGGTCCATGCATTCATAAAGTGTCCTCCCAAGTAAGGTGGCGTAAGGCCGTCGCATTAAACGGAATCTTTGTAAAATAGGGGTTAGTAGCCAAACGAATGGGGAATATTATAGTGTACTGGAATCCCGAATAAAATAATAAAAAAATCAGATTCCAGAGAAAAGTCTTGCGTTACTTATTGAACGCACCTCGTAATATTATTTGAAGAAAGGTCTCGAAGGACGCTTCTCATGAATATTAGAAGATTGTATTAGCCAAACCAGAACTTCGCTAGCCTGGTCGCTGCCGAGTCGAATACTCTCGTCCCTAGATTAACATGCAGCGAAACTGGGAATCTGTTGTAGTGGCAACAAATGATATCAATATGCCACAAGGCACTTCATGTGCCTTTTGTCGGTTTACGGCACCTTTACTGAGTAGAAGAAAGGTACTGCTAGCTGACAGTCGTATGTGATGTGCGCAAATATTCCTGTCAAGTAAATAATTACTTCTACTTTTCTTTGATAAGTATTGAGGGAGAGGGAGTTGTTTTGTTTTGTTTTGGGCATCATGTCTGAGACGAAAAGTCCCTGAAAGCATCCCGCTCCCAAACCCAACCCCTCCCCTCCACACACACATACATACATGTTAAACCATACATTAACAAAGAAGGACAGTCGAACGAACTGCCAGTAGGTCAGACACTCTAGAATTAGGCCGATTCGAAATCCTGATGCAGCGATATACGCTGATGGTCGCCGCTTGTCAGGCTCGACAGAGATTACCCGCCTCGCTTCACCGTTAAGCGGGCAGGTATAACAAGACGGCGAAACCTTTTTCCTGGAGTACAAACGCACTGCTTATTATAAACCCTGAGTGAAACAGTACATGGTAAACAGCGATGGATATTTTGTAATACTGTTCTCATCATGTCACGAAAAGCACTTCAGGAAAACAAAATGACGATGAAAAGTGGCCGGCGGAATCCTATAAACGAGCTCGGACGAATATTCTAATAGCACACCAGAGTGTGAGGTGAAAACTTAAACGAAACGAAAGGCTCACCATAAATATAAAATGAAAGTAACTTCTCTGATACATAGTCCTTGCGTTTCCTGTGATTTTTTCCGACACTGGGAATTTGATGACGTAGGTATCATCTTTCACCTTCTGGTGGATAGTAAGGAAGAAATATGTGCTTGAGATCTACTGAAAATGAAATATTTTAAATAGTGCACACTTTTCTCTACAGTGCTTAAAGACGTGTTATCCAAGCACAAATTGTTTTTCCGTCTACTGTTCAGTGAATGAATGTTTTATTCCAGAATGAGATTTTCACTCTGCAGCGGAGTGTGCGCTGATATGAAACTTCCTGGCAGATTAAAACTGTGTGCCCGACCGAGACTCGAACTCGGGACTTTAGCCTTTCGCGGGAAAGTGCTCTACCAACTGAGCTACCGAAGAACGACTCACGCCCGGTCCTCACAGCTTTACTTCTGCCAGTATCTCGTCTCCTACCTTCCAAACTTTACAGAAGCGCTCCTGCGAACCTAGTTCTGCAAGGTTCGCAGGAGAGCTTGTGAGAAGTTTGGAAGGTAGGAGACGAGATACTGGCAGAAGTAAAGCTGTGTGGACCGGGTGTGAGTCGTGCTTCGGTAGCTCAGATGGTAGAGCACTTGCCCGCGAAAGGCAAAGGTCCCGAGTTCGAGTCTCGGTCGGGCACACAGTTTTAATCAGCCAGGAAATTTCAATGTTTTATTGTCTTTCGAATGAGTAAATATTGTCAGCAACAATTATTCTAGTGGAATATATGTACAGTCATGGTAGAGTTAGAATCAGAGAATAGCCTGCAGGAAGTTAGCGAAATGACTCTGCGTAACTGCATGGCCGCCCTTCCCTGCGTCAAAATGGTTAAAAAGGCTCTGAACACTATGGGACTTAACTTCTGAGGTCATCACTCCCCTAGAACTTAGAACTACTTAAACCTAACTAACCTAAGGACATCTCACACATCCATGCCCAAGGTAGTATTCGAACCTGCGACCGCAGCGGTCGCGCGGTTCCAGACTGTAGCGCCTAGAACCGCTCGGCCATTCCGGCCGGCAATACGATGCTTCCAAGAAAGCTTTCCACCTCCCTTCAGTCCTAAGAATGGTGGACTTCACTGGGTGTTGACCAGTCTGAAACTAAAATTTCGATGGTACAAGAAGCCAGTGTCAGAAACTGTGTGCACAGCCTTTAGTTGTAGTTAAAATTAATCTATTTTCCGAAAGCCACTTCTCGCCAACGTCACCAACAATATTATGAAAGGAAAAAAGTTTATCGTTTACTACATCTTGGCTGTTCACACAATAAAACGACCTTACGGAGCATTTCTTACTTCCTTACTAACTACTGTATTCGCGATACATTCTGCATACAATATTCACATGTACCACTGGATGTACCAGCAATATTATATCATTGTGAAAGACACAGTGCAGGAGATAAAATGTCATAATCATTGAGGTCCGTGAAAATGAAACTGCAGGGCAAATTTTGCTAGAGATGTAGGTGAAATATCTGCTATATAAATACGTGTTAAATATGTTCAAAAATACACTCCTGGAAATTGAAATAAGAACACCGTGAATTCATTGTCCCAGGAAGGGGAAACTTTATTGACACATTCCTGGGGTCACATACATCACATGATCACACTGACAGAACCACAGGCACATAGACACAGGCAACAGAGCATGCACAATGTCGGCACTAGTACAGTGTATATCCACCTTTCGCAGCAATGCAGGCTGCTATTCTCCCATGGAGACGATCGTAGAGATGCTGGATGTAGTCCTGTGGAACGGCTTGCCATGCCATTTCCACCTGGCGCCTCAGTTGGACCAGCGTTCGTGCTGGACCTGCAGACCGCGTGAGACGACGCTTCATCCAGTCCCAAACATGCTCAATGGGGGACAGATCCGGAGATCTTGCTGGCCGGGGTAGTTGACTTACACCTTCTAGAGCACGTTGGGTGGCACGGGATACATGCGGACGTGCATTGTCCTGTTGGAACAGCAAGTTCCCTTGCCGGTCTAGGAATGGTAGAACGATGGGTTCGATGACGGTTTGGATGTACCGTGCACTATTCAGTGTCCCCTCGACGATCACCAGTGGTGTACGGCCAGTGTAGGAGATCGCTCCCCACACCATGATGCCGGGTGTTGGCCCTGTGTGCCTCGGTCGTATGCAGTCCTGATTGTGGCGCTCACCTGCACGGCGCCAAACACGCATACGACCATCATTGGCACCAAGGCAGAAGCGACTCTCATCGCTGAAGACGACACGTCTCCATTCGTCCCTCCATTCACGCCTGTCGCGACACCACTGGAGGCGGGCTGCACGATGTTGGGGCGTGAGCGGAAGACGGCCTAACGGTGTGCGGGAACGTAGCTCAGCTTCATGGAGACGGTGGCGAATGGTCCTCGCTGGTACCCCAGGAGCAACAGTGTCCCTAATTTGCTGGGAAGTGGCGGTGCGGTCCCCTACGGCACTGCGTAGGATCCTACGGTCTTGGCGTGCATCCGTGCGTCGCTGCAGTCCGGTCCCAGGTCGACGGGCACGTGCACCTTCCGCCGACCACTGGCGACAACATCGATGTACTGTGGAGACCTCACGCCCCACGTGTTGAGCAATTCGGCGGTACGTCCACCCGGCCTCCCGCATGCCCACTATACGCTCTCGCTCAAAGTCCGTCAACTGCACATACGGTTCACGTCCACGCTGTCGCGGCATGCTACCAGTGTTAAAGACTGCGATGGAGCTCCGTATGCCACGGCAAACTGGCTGACACTGACGGCGGCGGTGCACAAATGCTGCGCAGCTAGCGCCATTCGACGGCCAACACCGTGGTTCCTGGTGTGTCCGCTGTGCCGTGCGTGTGATCATTGCTTGTACAGCCCTCTCGCAGTGTCCGGAGCAAGTATGGTGGGTCTGACACACCGGTGTCAATGTGTTCTTTTTTCCATTTCCAGGAGTGTATGTTCGATTGTGCGTGAATTCCTAAGGGACCAAACTGATGAGGTCACCGGTAGCTAGAGTTACACACTAGTTAAAGTAACTTACGCTAAGAACAATACACACACCCATGCTCGAGGGAGGACTCTATCCTCGGCCGGGAAGGACCGTGCAATCCGTGACATGGCGCCTCAAACCGCGCGGCCAATCCGCGCAGCTGTAAAATATGTTAAATGTATGTGAAATATATTTGACATGTACGTACAAGGGCAAAGCCACGGTTAAAAAATGTCATCCTAAATCCGTGTAACGATTTGTTGTTGTTGTGGTCTTCAGTTCAGAGACTGATTTGATGCAGCTCTCCATGCTACTCTATCCTGTGCAAGCTTCTTCATCTCCTAGTACCTGCTGCAACGTACATCCTTCTGAATCTGTTTAGTGTATTCATCTCTTGGTCTCCCTCTACGATTTTTACCCTCCGCGCTGCCCTCCAATACAAAATTTTGATGCCTCAGAATATGCGCTATCAACCTATCCCTTTTCTAGTCAAGTTGTGCCACAAATTTCTCTTCTTTCCAATTCTATTCAATACCTCCTTACTAGTTATGTGATCTACCTATCTAAACTTCAGCTTTCTTCTGTAGCACCACATTTCGAAAGCTTCTATTCTCCTCTTGTCCAAACTATTTATTGTCCATGTTTCACTTCCATACGTGGCTACACTCCATACAAAAACTTTCAGAAACGACTTCCTGACACTTAAATCTACACTCGATGTTAACAAATTTCTCTTCTTCAGAAACGCTTTCCCTGACATTGCCAGTCTACATTTTACATCCTCTCTACTTCGACCATCATCAGTTATTTTGCTCCCCAAATAGCAAAACTCATTTACTTCTTTAAACGTCTCATTTCCTAATCTAATTCCCGCAGCATCACCCGATTTATTTCGACTACATTCCATTATCCTCGTTTTGCTTTTATTGATGTTCATCTTATATCCTCCTTTCAAGACAATGTCCATTCCGTTCAGCTGCTCTTCCAGGTCCTTTGCTGTCTCTGACAGAATTACAATGTCATCGTCGAACCTCAAAGTTTTTATTTCTTCTCCATGGATTTTAATTCCTACTCCGAATTTTTCTTTTGTTTCTTTTACTGCTTGCTCAATATACAGAATAACATCGGGGAGAGGCTACAACCCTGTTTCACTCCCTTCCCAACCACTGCTTCCCTTTCATGTCCCTCGACTCTTATAAATGCCATCTGGTTTCTGTACAAATTGTAAATAGCCTTTCGCTCCGTGTATTTTACCCCTGCCACCTTCAGAATTTGAAAGAGAGTAGTCCAGTCAACATTGTGAAAAGCTTTCTCCAAGTCTACAGAAGCTAGATACGTAGGTTTGCCTTTCCGTAATCTATTTTCTAAGGTAAGTCGTAGGGTGAGTACGGTCTCGCGTGTTGCAACATTTCTACGGAATCCAAACTGATCATTCCCGAGGTCAGCTTCTACCAGTTTTTCCATTCGTCTGTAAAGAATTCGTGTTAGTATTTTGCAGCCGTGCCTTATTAAACTGATAGTCCGGTAATTTTCACATCTGTCAACAACTGCTTTCTTTGGGATTGGGATTATTATATTCTTCTTGATGTCTGAGGGTATTTCGCCTGTCTCATACCAAATTTATTACACATATTAGTCATGATTGGAAAGAAATACGGTGCCATTAAGAATCACAACCCTCCTATTGGGAAGGGGGAGGAGGTGATGGACAGAGAGGAGGATGGAGGAGAAGGACGGAAAAGAGGGAGGGGGGGGGGAGGCTGGAAAATGGAAAGTGAGAGATGAGGAGAGAGACAGAGAAAGAAAGATGTGATGGACAGGGAGAGGGGGAGGAGGAAATTGACTAACAGAAGATTGGAATGAATATGTACCCGGGCAACATCATGTACTCAACAAGTATTGTAATAGAAAAGTTTTGCTATTTTATTTATCATTTCCTATTTTCGTTATAGTTTGTGTCTCATTACTTATATTACTAGGTACGAACTGTTAGATACTAACAACTGTTATTGTTGATGGTATTTGTAGGTGAGCAGTATTTACGAGGCTCTACAATAGCCACAAGTAATGTGAAGTGTAAGTCGTTAATTGCGATGGTATTAGGAAAGTGAATTTTATGTATAAACGTGTTACAGTAATAAAACACATTTTTAAAAATCTTCGTTGTGTTGTTCAGAATATAATCCCGTCTGGAGCAAATGACGCAGCCGGAGATGGCGCGGGGGCGCTCTACCGACTAGGCGCGACACGACGGCAGTGTTACGTGCAGCTGCCCAGTGTCCGGCTTATGACGGCGTCACAATGGAAACAAGTGCGGTGGTGTCGGCCGGGCCACGCGGTGCCTGCTGACAGGCGGGCAGCTGACAGCGGCGAGCCGCGGCACGTGACATTTCAGAGAGAAAGCCGCCGGTCTGGACGCCGAGTGAGCACCGACTACCGCTGGCCCTCCCCCCCCCCCCCCCCCCCCCCCCAGCGCCGCCACTACCGACGCTCAAACTTTCCCCGCCCCAGCGCGCTGGCCAACTTTTGCGAGCTAAGAGCGACGCCGCCGTGCCAGGTTGCGTCGACTCAGCTGAACGCTTGAGAAAGCGGAAGTGGTTTACTCCTAGTCGGAAGTGAGTGGCTTATGTTGCGTCTAACTTTCCTCGCAGACCTTATCTTTCGCACAGGTTCGGAAGCGAAGGATCACTTCGTTCCCTAAAATTTTGTGCGGGATAATTATTGCAGTTATTGTCCGACCTGGGAAGGGTGTGAGTTTTTAGCCTGCCTTTAATGTGACATCACGTCTCAAAGCTCTGAGGAGTCGCTAGAAACGAAACGTGTTTGCGATTCCACGTTAAACAATAGGTCACCTTTGCCCCCTAGGATTACTCAGCTGACCGGCCGGAGTGGCCGTGCGGTTCTAGGCGCTATAGTCTGGAACCGAACGACCGCTACGGTCGCGGTTCGAATCCTGCCTCGGGCATGGATGTGTGTGATGTCCTTAGGTTAGTTAGGTTTAATTAGTTCTAAGTTCTAGGCAACTGATGACCTCAGAAGTTAAGTCGCATAGTGCTCAGAGCCATTTGAACCATTTGATTACTCAGCTGAGTTAGGGACACACAGTCGCCAAAGTGGCGTCCATTCGAATGATTTGTAACAGGCTGCAGGGGCACACGAAATCATTACTACTATAGTTATAAAAGGACAGTACTTCCAGCCTTTACTGCCACAAATGTTAATATTGGGTGTTTGATGATGTTGTGTCGGTATCTGGGCCGACACCGTGAAGTTGAGATGGCTGAAAAGGCAAGCTAGACTAACGCAGACGGGCGTGAAGTACTGGAACAGGATACGTAATTAATGTTAGGAAGAAAAGTACGGAGCAGGTTTAATACTTAACTTTACTCAATCATTGTGGTACATCGATCTTGACGATACACAGGAGACTTTAAGTACAATCACTGTATGGCTAATGGCGCCTTGCTAGTTCGTAGCCATTAACTTAGCTGATGGCTATTCTGTCTCTCGGCTAATGAGAGAGAAAGGCTTGGTACATCTGGTCGGTAGCTAGGTTCTCGTACAACTGGGGCGAGTGCTCTCTCGTATCACGAGACCTGCCTTGGTGGTGGCGCTAGGTCTGCGATTACACAGTGGCGACACGCGGGTCCGACATGTACTAAATGGACCGCGGCCGATTTAAGCTACCACCTAGCAAGTGTGGTGTCTGGCGGTGACACCACAGATGACATAGCCCTGATTGGTGGAACCCAACAGCTAATTATCAAAGCCTTGATAAAAGTCGGATCAGCATATTCTACGTCCGCAGCACGTGGTCTAGTGGCTAGCGTTGTTGCCTCTGGAACACGGGGTCCCGGGTTCGATTCCCGGCCGGGTTGGGAATTTACTCCGCCCGGGTCTGGGTGTTTGTGTCGTCCTCGTCATTTCATCGTCATCATCATTCATTGGACTGAGTAAAGATTGAGAATTTGCAAGGGCGCTGATAACCGCGCAGTTGCGCGCACAACAAACCAAACATCATCAGCATATTGTACGTTTTCGCTGCCGCAGAACAGAAAGGAGAAGAGTATCTAACGTCAGTGGTAAGGGGCGCAACACTTTAAACTATTGTACACTACCTGATCAACAATGTCGAGACACCAATTAATCGACGTTAATGTTGGGGGTGTCCATCCTTAAACTTTATGACGCCTCGAACTTCCTGGGGGCGCGTTGAAGTGAGGTGCCTGGTGTCTGTGGAGGAATGACAGCCTATTATTTCCCAAGAGCCGAAACCCGAGAAGGTAGTGATGATGGACACTGAAGTCTGGAGCGAAATTGACCGTTAACTCAAATGGCTCTGAGCACTATGGGAATTAACTTCTGAGGTCATCAGTCCCCTAGAACTTAGAACTACTTAAACCTACCTAACCTAAGGACACATCCATGCCCGAGGCAAGATTCGAACCTGCGACCGTAGCGGTCGCGTGGTTCCAGACTGTAGCGCCTAGAATCGCTCGGCCACTGCGGCCGGCGCCCGTATAACTCACCCCAAAGTGTTCCACCAATAGCTTCTGCTCTGGACAGGTCAGCTCATTACATGAATGTTGTTGTCTGCAAGCCATTGTCTCAAAGATACTGCTTCACGACAGGGTGCATTGTGATGTTGATACAAGCCATCATCGTCTACGAGCTGCTCCTCTACTGCACGCGGTACACAACGCCGTAAAATCTGTTAATATTTTTCCGCATTTAGAATTTTGTTAAGCGCAAGAACGAGAGCACGCTCTAACCACGAAGAACATCCCACAGCATAACGCTTCAGTACGTTAGAGTTGGCACTGCACATGATGGTTCGTAACGTTCTCCAACCATTCGGCAAAACCAAGCCCTTCTCTCGGATAACCACTGGGGAAGGCGTGATTCATCACTCCACATCACTCGTTTCTAATCATCTACTATCCAGTGACGTCTCTCCTTACACCACCTCATGCATCGTGTAGCACTGAGTACAGAAATGTTTGGCTTACGAAGAGCTCCTCCATCGTTGTCCCCGATTGTTTTTAACTCCCTACACACACTATGCTAACCGGATTGTTGGTAGCATCTTCGAACTAATGAGTGATTCCTTCTGCTGATTTGATGCGGTCTTTTATAACAGCCATCCGCAACGCTCGGCAGCACCTGTCCGTCAGTACACGTCGTTTGCCAGGCTTTGGTTTGGCACTGGTTCTTCCTTCGCATTTCCTCTACACAGTCACATCACCAGCAATCGACCTGAATAGCTACAGAAGAGTTGAAGTGTCCCTGATGGATCTGTTACTCAGTTGACATCCAACGATATGTCCGCGTTCAGAGTCTCTGAGCTCTCGTGACCAACCCATTCTGCTGTTACTGCTTCCCTACTGACAACACAATACCCCCACCTCCTTTTGTACTGGCGGATCAGCCTCTTGTGACATCTGGTGGTCAGTTTCGCATTATACAGGGGTTTCCGGGTCCATTTGATCAGACAGTGTGTAGATGAGTCTGGGTAGTTGACCTGGAACCACCATTAATATTTACGTTACAGATGGCGACCCATCCACGTCTCACAGCGCACTCACACGCGCCACTCCTCTCCTCGAGCACGTGGACGCCGGTAGCGGTCGTTTCTTTTGCTAGAAGGCGCTTTTCTCAGGGCTCGAGTGTCCGCGAGTCCACACGGCCGTGGACGGGCACAGCGCAGCGGAGGAACGGGGCGGCGTGTGGCTAATGCCCGTGTCGGGACTGGTCCCCGGATAAAGCCGCCCAATCACCAAATGGAGCCGCAGCAGCGCCAACGGCGGCCGGCCCGGCCGCTGGCGACGTGATATACGCGGCGACGCCTGCTCCCGGGGGCACGCCGCCCAGCCTGAAGACGGCTGCCCACGCGGCGCCGCGCCGGGCCCGCATCCAATTGTCTCGGCCGGCGTCGCACGCGACACTCCCTTCCGTGCAGCCAGTCCGCTTACACGGCAGTCCATCCTATAGTGACGTAATCTGCCGAGAGCGCTTCCAATCCGAGGCGTTTCCTTTCCTGTTAACAGCTGCAAAGGGACGTGTGTGTGTGTGTGTGTGTGTGTGTTGAAACACGTATGTTGTGTGGCGGCGATGGCGAGGCATTGCAGAGTCTCTGACCAGAGAGCCATTTATCGTGGCTAGTCTGCGCTTGACCGCGCGAGAGTTGCGAGCGGTACTCTATCAGTAGTAGTCGTGCAGTACAGTTGCAGTCTGTAGTCACTGGGCAGGCTGTCAGTAGCAGTACGGCAGTGCAGTCTGTCGGTAGTAGCATCCCAATGCAGTTGTGTGTGAGGAGTCGGCGAGCGTCGACATGGCACTCTGGTCAAGATACAGGACAAGGTATATTATTTTTAAATGCGCTCAGCTAATAATGTAAATTAACTGTAACTAATTTGTGCAACAATCGCCCCAATAATAATTTTGGTTTTCAAAGCAATTTTTAACAAAGAATCCTTTAACGAAAAAAAAAAATATTCCCTTGATATTCCTTAAAGAAAAGTTTCCCTTAAATTCAAAATTTTTGCAATCAATTTCCTCCAAGCTATGGCAAAAATAATAAGAGCAGATGCAGCTTTACTAAGGTAAGAATTTCAGTTTAATTAATGAACAGGGCCTAAGATCGACATTTCGATCTGTTCGTGTTTTCATTGTCACTGAGATTTTATTATCACTGAATTGACTTTCATTTTTTGTGAGGAACTTATACTTGGGCCAGATTGCTAATTTTTGTTTAATTGTCATTGTCATTGAATTTATTTGCTGGGAGGTTACGTTAGGTTGTATTCTTGTTAACATTCAACTATTGTGTTTCAAAATTTCTCTGCGGAGCTTACACTTACCTCAATGTGCATTAGCATTTAAAATAATATCTTTTAAATTTCGGTGGGGAGGTTACAGTGTGTGTGTGTGTGTGTGTGTGTGTGTGTGTGTGTGTGTGAGAGAGAGAGAGAGAGAGAGAGAGAGAGAGAGAGAGAGAGTTCCGAAGTCACGACAGATGTGTACCCACGGAGTGCACGATAGTGATCCTTCAGAAGAAAAAAATAAAAAAAAACACCATCTGAACAGGCCTTGATGGCCCAACGGTACCGACCGGCCGCCGTGTCATCCTCAGCCCTTAGGCGTCACCGGATGGGGATACGGAGGGGCATGTGATCACTACACTGTTCTCCTGGTCGTTGTCAGTTTTCGTTCCCGATGCCACTATTTCTCTGTCAAATAACTCCTCAATTGGCCTGCACCCCGGTTGCCAACAGCACTCGGCAGACCCAGACGAAGTCCCATACGAGTCCAGCCTAGCCTGACAGCGCATAACTTTGGTGATCTGACGGGAACCGTTGTTAGCACTGCGGCAAAGCCATTGGCGCTATCTGAAGAAGCACGGTTAATATTTTTTTGGAGGAAGAGGATTTAGTTAGGATTAAACAAAAATCTGCCGGCCGTAGTGGCCGTGCGGTTCTAGGCGCTACAGTCTGGAGCCGAGCGACCGCTACGGTCGCAGGTTCGAATCCTGGCTCGGGCATGGATGTGTGTGATGTCCTTAGGTTAGTTAGGTTTAATTAGTTCTAACTTCTAGGCGACTGATGACCTCAGAAGTTAAGTCGCATAGTGCTCAGAGCCATTTGAACCATTTTTAAACAAAAATCGCAATGCTACCAATGGTTTGCATTTACTGTGCAGCTCATCTTGAGACAGTGCGCCTCACAGCACCTTCTGTTGAATTCTGCCTAGTCGTCGAATAAGGGGTGTCTAGGAAACTTGTCTTCTCGTATCGCTAGACAACATTCAAACAAATCATATTAATGAGTTTTATTACGATATGAACAACGACAATACTTAATTTTGACAGTAACACAGAAATGTCGCAAGGAAAGGGCGACATGCAAATAAGAAATCTCTTAAGTATATACATTTCCTAATGCAAGTGAAGTAATACAGTTGACTCTTCTATTCAGGTCATTAGTCGTGAGGCTTCTGTAGAACTGGGCCGCGGCCAGCTGGGCGCGGTGTTTACGTTCTCATCGCATAGAGGCCGCTTCTGTCGCGTCGTCGTCCTGCAGAGGGGTCGGTTAGCGTGCAACTGGCTGACGTCTTATTCACAGGCCTCTCTGATCTTTCGTTCCCGACTGGCGTGCCGGCCCTTGACTTTACGCCGTAACACCTTCGATGCTCTTACACGCTGGAGTTGCACTCGTATATGCACGCTAAAAGTGCTGTTATGAATCCCACAGAATGATATCAGATCGTAATCACATACAACAGTGTGCGAGGGTCATTTTGAAAGTAAGAACCGACCGTGCATGGTGTCCACACATCTTGTCACATGACATCCGTTCACGGTCGCCTCCTCTTTGCCAGTCTCCCTCTCCGCCGCCGTTACGTTTCACGTCTCTGCCGGTGTTGGTTGTATGGTTATACTGCTTCGTTTGTCGCCATGTCAGTCAGTAATCCCGCCGACTGTGAAGTGCGCTCCGTTATTCGTTCTTTAGTGCAAAACAAGTTCGTCCTGCTGCAACTCAACGAAAGCTTGTTGAAGTTTATGGTGCAGGTATAATGAATCACGGGAATGTGCGTAAATGGTGGAGGCTGTCTAATGAAGGAAAGACAAATGCTCATTATGAAGAACGATCTCGACGGCCTACTGTCCTGAATGAAGAGTTGACACCTAAAAGCTGATGAGCCAGTTCGCCAAAACAGGCGCTTCACTATTGACGGGCTGCATCAGAAATTTCCACAAGTTTCGAGATTACTAGTTTTTCATGTTGTTACTGACAAACTTGACTACAAGAAAATATGTGCGAGATGGTAGCTGGCCGGCTGCTGTGGCCGAGCGGTTCTAGGCGCTTCAGTTCGGAACCACGCTGCTGCTACGGCTACGGTCGTAGGTTCGAGTCCTGCCTCGGGCATGGATGTGTGTGCTGTCCTTAAGTTGGTTAGGTTTAAGTAGTTCTAAATTCTAGGGGACTGAAGACCTCAGAAGCTAAGTCCCATGGAGTTCAGAGCCATTTGAACCAATTTGAGTGAGTGGTATCATTCAGACTCCCCAACGAAACCACTAAAATTCAGACAAGGACGGTTTTCTGGAACAGGAAAGCCATTCTTCTGTTTTTGCCAAAAGGAATAACAATAATTGTTTAGAGGTAGTGTGAAACGTTGTTAAAGCATAGGCACGCTATTCAAACCACCGGCGGGGACTGCTCTCTAGCGGCGTCGTTCTGCTTCAACACAATGCTTGGCCTCAATCTGTGGCAAGACAAAGACGCAAGAGGACAAGTTGCAGTGGGAATTACTGGACCACTCACCATACCGTCCTAACATAGTACCATCAGACTTCCATATGTTTTCAAAACTGAAGGAATTTCTTGATGAAAAGCGCTTGAAAAATGATGACATATTGAAAGGGATTGTTACCAACTGGTGTAATGGTCAGGCGGCAGAATTGTTTGATGCTGGGATCCAAAAGCTGGTGCCACGACTTGACAAATGTTTAAATTTTCATGGTGACTATGATGAAAAGTGAAGAAAATATGCATATTGTAGTTTGTCGTACAATTTACGTTCATAAGCAAAGATTCCCCTACACAATTACAAACGACCCTCGTAGAATTTAAAACCTCGTCCCTTTTCATTAGCAAAGATAGCCTGTGTCAGCTTCATGGGAAACATTTTGATTGGTGATGGTTTTAAAGCGGAAATCTGTTGTCCGTGCAATGAAAATGTGAGTGTGCAAGTGCATGAAGGTTTGACCGATAGGATGTACGTCAGTAGTGATTGGGCATGCAGGGTGTGAAATCATAAGCGCCAAAATTTACTACTGAAACTGAATCACGGCACGTTTTATTGCCTATCCTTAAGGAACAAAGAAATGAAGTCGGAAATGTTTCGTACAAGGTGGGGCCTCATGGCCGGAGAGGAGCGGAAGGACGTTCTGAACGGTGCGAGAGCTGACCGAATTTCACCGGCCCACGCCCGCCAGCTCGCTCCCGGAGCCCCCACGACCGATCCCGTTCCTGTGACTGGCTTCATCCTGTGCGGTTCGTTGTGTGATAGTGTCAGCGAAGCTTGGCCGTGATGTTTCCCTGTCAGCACGCGTTCACACTTTCATCGCGTGGACATAGCGCAGAGGGCTGACATCGGGATAATACCCGAGGCGCAGTTGAGGCTTCAAATGGGACCTACATGACGACCGATTCAAGCCAAATTACTATTTATTTCAAATTTTTTTCCTAGAAATGGACATTCTGGACCTCACGTACTAATTAAGACCTTAACGAGGTGGTTCATGCATGTCAAATAAAAGAGCTGCTAAACCCTTTCTCGTATCTGCTACTTGTCATTTTCACCACCGTACGATTGCCCTACAAGGAAGTGACCAGCTACAAGGCTAAATACCATGCGAGATCAGAACTGCGAAATAAATGATTACAGGCTACACATGATCTACAAAGATCTTCTCACAGATTTTGCAACCAAAACCTCGAGGTAAGTCGTCTTGAAATATACTGTGTGCAAATGGCTCTGAGTACTATGCGACTTAACTTCTGTGGTCATCAGCCACCTAGAACTCAGAACTAATTAAACTTAACTAACCTAAGGACATCACACACATCCATGCCCGAGGCAGGATTCTAACCTGCGACCGTAGCGGTCGCTCTGTTCCAGACTGTAGCGCCTAGAACCACACGGCCACTCCGGCCGGCCTGTGTGAAACACTGTGGCTCTAAATCGAAAAATTCTTCCGCGGAAAATGTTGTGTAGGGTTGGGTACACATACATACATACACACACACACACACACACACACACACACACACACACACACACACACACACGCGCGCGCGCGCGCGCGCGCGCGCGCGTTATACGTACCAACGTAAAGCTCTTAGTTACAGATATCACTATCTTTCTTCTGATTTCTTATATTACATCGGTGCCACGCTCTATAAAGGATCAAATGTATGACAGCAACAGTGATGGACAGTACATAACATTGGTTCCACACTTGCATCTTCCAGAACTGCGAGGAATGTGTATCACACAATTTCATCCTTCGATGACAAGCTTAAATGGACGATCTTATCAAGTAGCCATTTATCTTCGTATTTTCTTCTAGTTGGAACACATGTATTCTGTGAACAGTGCCTCGGCAGCCGAGTGCACTGATGGTCTACGAAACCAGTTTCCAGATTCCCTGCTTCGTGATGACTGGATGTTGTGTGATGTCCTTAGGTTAGTTAGGTTTAAGTAGTTCTAAGTTCTAGGGGACTGATGACCATAGATGTTAAGTCCCATAGTGCTCAGAGCCATTTGAACCAGTTTCCAGAGCACTCCTCCGCCAAATGCCTTCCTCTTCTCCGCATTCGCAAGAGGTCACGGAGCTGCAGTTGTGCCCTCGGGTTCCTTAATCCTGGGCGGCAACGCACAAAGGGCCTACGTTCTCGTTAGTAACTAGCGCCGCCTACGTAGATGTTTGCAACCCACCAATAATAGTCTGTAGATGCGCTAGTTTAATGTCTCTGATTTCTCAAGAATTTCACAGCCACAAATATTTATCTTTGTACCAGATGATGGCGTAGCGGCCTAGAATAGGTATGCAAAATAAAATAATATTGTACACCTGATTGTCTAGTGGTGCAGTGTATTAGTAGTTGTGTGTGGTGTAGCGATGTAGATTGTACACCTGAGTCGTGTTTTTTTAACTCAAAGTACAGAATATTCTACCAAGAAGGAAAGAAACAATTAATACAATATTCCGATTCATACATCGACTCTTCAAGTTTCTGTGTGTGGGACTTATTGTCCCAGAGTTAAAGTAAAGGTTTTTGAGATGTTTCCCTACATTGTAAAGCAAATTCTGCACCTGGGAGTATCCTTCCAAATATTCCATTTGTGATTCCTTTTGTCAGTACAACCAACTGGCCTGGTATTTGGATGGAAAGTCTGTCTATCAAATGTGTCCTTTCTCGAGCAAACCGCTCGACCGTATGGGCTAAAGAATGAAAAGTATATTAAAAAAACCGCTTCCACGCATTGCTGAGTGCGAATCCACAGAGCTGTGTGATTCTACAACTTCTCTGATAGTCGGATGCTGTCTAGCGTCTGCGAGGACTGAAGTCGGTCGTATATTTGGAATTTAGGAATTAAAGCTTTGTAGAAATACAAAGCCTTACCTTCCACCCAGTTTCTGTCGTTGTAAGGGTGTGGGACGAATTTGCGTTGCACGACGATCAGATACGCTGTGGTAAGGAAGCGGAGCCGTGGGCTGGTATTGCGGCCTACGGTCGCCCGCCGGCACAGTCCGGTTTGTCTAGTGTTGCGCGTCTTCTGCCGCTTTCTAGCGTCGCGTTGCGCAGCAACCCAACGACCTACAGCCCGATGTTCTGTCGCAAGTCTCCCGACTGTCTTCTTTGTTGCTAGACATTTGTACGCCCTTACTGAAATGGCACGAAGTTTCTGTTTAGCGTGGGAGACGGTCAGTGAGCAGAGCCACTGCTCTTTTCCACAATGCACAGACTCCTAGCCGTAAACAGTAAGAGCATTACCCGTCTTGTTCTGCCTGTCGTTGAAAAATTACTGCAGCAAGCGACACGGTAACGGCCCCAAAGCTGTAGAGATTCTTTTTTGCACGGCGCCTAACTAAAACGCTGTGGGTTTCAAAAGTACTAGAAGTGGATCAGAAGGTGGCATGTGCAAAAGTCTGGGAAGGGCATTGGTTGTGCTTTTGATTAAAGAAACCAGTCTGAGCCTCGTGATGCCAATTGAGGAGCTACTCGACCGAATAGTAGCGGCTTCGGGCAAGAATACCATCATAACGACCGGGAGAGCTGTCTGCTGACCCTATGCGCATCCTCTTCTGAGGATGACACGGCGGTCGGATGGTCCCAGTAGGTCACTCGTGGCCTGCAGACGGAGTGCTTTTTCACTCTGAGAAGGGGGAAAGTTTAGGGTTTAACGTTGCGCCGACGGCGAAACCAGACACGAATGACAAGGTCTAACTGGAGGAGGAAACAGTCTGCATCTTCTTTCAGAGACCTAATCCCAGTATTTCTTATACACGATTATCAAAACGACGGAAAACTTAAACTGGATCGCCGGATGGGGATTTCCATGTCAGCAAAAATGGTTCAAATGGCTCTGAGCACTATGGGACTTAACATCTGTGGTCATTAGTCCCCTAGAACTTAGAACTACTGAAACCTAACTAACCTAAGGACATTACACAAATCCATGTCCGAGGCAGGATTCGAACCTGCGACCGTAGCGATCACGCGGTTCCATACTGAAGCGCCTAGGACCGCACGGCCACACCGGCCGGCTCCATGTCAGCAACACTTCAATTTGACACCGGTGACATGTAGAGCAACTTCCCTGGTTGACAGGCCTTCTGAGCGTAAAGTGATGATGCCGAACACTGGTTGTGATTGTCCTTCGTGTCATGATGGACGCTCACTCTACTGTTCCACAGACGTCTTTAGTCCGTCCCCAATTGTGCTCTTCTTTAAACTGAAATGGCGCAGTCCATTCGATTGCGACGTTCTAGCCATACGTAGCGCTGGTGGTATCTGTGTGTATGTTTACAAACAACATTAGGGGGTAACGTTCCGATCGATGCGGGTTCCGTCAAAATAGTTATAAACTTGCATGACATATCGGGTTGAGGCAAGACGTTTGTTGATGCACCCCAGTATCAATGAAACCGAAACTTCCTGGCAGATTAAAACTGTGTGCCGGACCGAGACTCGAACTCAGATGGTAGAGCACTTGCCCGCGAAAGGCAACAGGTCCCGAGTTCGAGTCTCGGTCCGGCACACTGTTTTAATCTGCCAGGAAGTTTCATATCAGCGCACCCTCCACTGCAGAGTGAAAATCTCATTCTGGAAACGTCCCCGAGACTGTGGCTAAACCATGTCTCTGAAATATCCTTTCTTTCAGGAGTGCTAGTTCTGCAAGGTTTGTAGGAGAGCTTCTGTAAAGTTGGGAAGGTAGGAGACGAGGTACTGGCAGAAGTAAAGCTGCGAGGACGGAGCCTGAGTCGTGCTCAGGTAGCTCAGATGGTAGAGCACTTGCCCGGGAAAGGCAAGGGTCTCGAGTTCGAGTCTCGGTCCGGCACACAGTTTTAATCTGCCAGCAAGTTTCATATCAGCGCACACTCGGCTGCAGAGTGAAAAATCTCATTCTGGTATCAATGAAACCGTTCGGTAAGTACGACGTCTGGTAAATTGCTTTTGTGTCACTACAGGAGCAGTGACGATTGACTCAGGGTCACCAGGTGCGTCAGGAATGGGGGCGAGAGAAGGCGAAAGTAGGCCATCGGAAGACGAACGACTGTCCCAGTGAGAAAGGGCGGACGAGGCTCGAGATTAAACTCGCCGGGATATTGCGTATTAGGGCCGGCACTCGACGGCGGGCGAAGTCCGGCGGCGACAGCGGAAATTTCTCATTTTAGAGCAGGCGATGATTAACCGTTGCTCGCAGGGAGGGCCAATTTAGCTGCCGCAGCGGCTGGCAGTGCGGGGCGGCAAGCGGCTGGGGCCGAACCAATGGGCGCTCGCGTGCGATCGCAGGCAGCGCCGGCTGAGTTATGGGACGGAAGTGTGCGCCAAACAACAGCTTCGGATGGAAGGCAAGGAAAACAACCCCGGCTAACGGCGCCCAGGCACGGCACCGACCGGCCGCCTCACCGCAATCGATGCCTCCTGTCCTTACAGTCCGTACACCTGCTGCTTCACGTGCGCCGCTCACACCCGGCGTCCGTGGGCTGCGTTCGTGTGTAACTAACTCCGACAATTCTCCAGCTACCAGTGATAAGCTATTCATAAGACGTTATAGTCCGATTCAGAACGGTGTAGGGTTTTCTTTTTGAGTCATCAGTCTTCTGATTGGTTTGATACGGTCGCCACGACTTCCTCTCCTGTGGCCACCTCTTCATCTCAGAGTAACACTTGCAACCTGCCGCGCGGGATTAGCCGTGCGGTCTATGGCTCTTCAGTCATGGACTGTGCGGCTGGTCCCGGCGGACGTTCGAGTCCTCCCTCGGGCATGGGTGTGTGTGTGTGTGTGTGTGTGTGTGTGTGTGTGTGTGTGTGTGTGTGTGTGTGTTTGTCCTTAGGATAGTGTGTAAGTGTGTAAACTTAGGGACTGATGACCTTAGCAGTTAAGTCCCATAAGATTTCACACACATTTGAACTTGCAACCTAAGTCCTCAATTATTTGCTGGATGTATTCCAATTTCTTTCTCCGTCTACAGTTTTGACCCTCTACAGCTCCCTCTAATACCATGGCTGTTATTTCCTGGTGCCTTAACAGAGAGCCTATCATCCTGTTACTTCTTCTTGTCACAGTTTTCTATATATTCCTTTCCTCGCCGATTCTGCGCACTTCCTCATGCCTTACCTTATCAGTCCACGTAATTTTTAACATTCTTCTGTAGCAGCACATCTCAGTTGCTTGGACTCTTTTTTATTCCGATTTTCCCACAGTCCAAGTTTCACTGCCATGCAATGCAGTGCTCCAAATGTACATTCTTAAAAAAATTTCCTGACATTAAGGCCTACTAGGATACTAGTAGACTTCTATTGGCCAGGAATGCCCATTTGCTAGTGCTCTTCTGCTTTTGATTCATCCTTGCTCCGTCCATCATTGGTTATTTTGCTGCCAAGGTAGCAGAATTCCTTAACTTCATCTACTCCGTGACCATCAATCCTGATGTTAAGTTTCTCGCTGTTCTCATTTCTGCTACTTCTAATTACTTTCATGTTTCTTTCATTTACTCACAATCCATATTTAGACTATTCATTCCGTTCAGCATATCACGTAATTCTTCTTCACTTTCAGCCTGGATAGTAATGTCATCAGCGTATCGTATCACTGATATCCCTTCACCTTGAATTTTAATTCCACTCTTGAACCTTTTATTTATTTTCATCATTGTTTCTTCTATGTCCAGAATGAACAGCAGGGGTGAAAGACCACATCTCAGTCTTACACCCTTTTTAATCCGAGCACTTCGTTCTTGCTCGTTCACTCTCATTATACCCTCTTCGCCCTAGTACATATGGATTACCCCTATTTTTCTCAGGATTTCGATCATATTGCACCATTTTACATTGACGAACGCTTTTTCCAGATCGACAAATCCTATCAAGGTGTCGTGCTGCCATTATGAGCCGCAATGTCAGAAGTGCCTCTCTGGTGCCTTTGTCTTTCCTAAAGCCAAACCAATCGTCATCTAACACATCCTCAACTTTCTTTTCCATTCTGCTGTATACTAATCTTGTCAGCAACTTGATGCATGAGCTGTTAAGCTGATTGTGGGATAATTCTCGCACTTGGCTCTTACAATCTTCGGAACTGTGTGGATGATGTTTTCTCGAAAGTTTCATGATACATCGCCAGTCTCATAAATCCTACACACCAACGTGAATTCGTTTTGTTGCCACTTCTTCCCAGTCGTTTTAGAAATTGCGATGGAATGTCACATATACCTTTGGCCTAAACTGATTTTGAGTCTTCCAAAGCTCCTTTAAATTCTGATTCTAATACTGGATTCCCTCTCTCTTCCCTCTAGACTCTTGTTGCTTCTTCCATCACGTCATGAGACACGTTCGCCTCATCATAGAGGCCTTCAGTGTACATCTTCCACCTGGTCGCTGTCTCCTTTGATTTTAATAGGGAAATTACCATTGCACCCTTAATGTCATCGAAGGTTGTTTTAACTTTTCTGTGTGATAAGTCAGTCGTTCCTTGTATGTTAAGTTGGTAAAATTCTGCGTCCCGGGCCTAGACGGGCCAGTCAGGGCCGACTAAGCGCCGTGTCATCGGCGAAGTGCAGCGAGCAATGAGGATATGGGCAAGAGGCCCTACATTGGTAGTGTGCGGATAAGTTGAGAAATTGTTTGATGGAAGGCGTGCTAGGGGAGTCTGTGCAGCTGCGACAGCCACTGTGTCCGGATGGTGTAGTGGTAAGCACAACTGTCTAGTAACCAGGAGACCCAAGTTCGAATCTTGGCCTGGCACAAATTTTCAACTTTTGCCGTTGATTTAAATCAGTGTCCATTGGCGGTTAATTCCTCTGTGTCCTGGAAGTTAAATGGAATGGATAGTGTCTTCAAAAGAGGTATAGTATGAGCATCAATCTAAAGTAAAGCAAGGGCAATGGAATGTAGTCGAATTAAATCAGACCATGCTGATGGAACTGGGTTAGGAAACGAGACACCAAATGTAGTACATAAATGAGTACTACTCTTTGAGCAACTGATGATGATCGAAGCATACAGGACATGAAATGCAGTCTGACAGCAAGAAAATTTTTTCTAAGAAAGAGAATCTTGAACATAGATTTTGTTGCGAAATCTTTTCTGAAGGTATTTGTCTGAAGTGTAACCATGTACGGATAAAACACGAGGGCAATAAACAGTTCAAAGAAGAAGAAAACAGAAGCTTTTGAAATTTGGTACTGCAGAAGAATGCTGAAAATGAGATTGGTTGATCGAGTGACTAAATAATATTAAATCGTATTGGCCAAAAAAGTATTATATGGCGCAACTTGATTAAAAGAATGGATCAGTTGATACGGCATGTCATGAGGCATTAAGGAATCGTCATTTCAAAAATGAAACATTGGGGGTAAAAATTTTAGGTGGAGATCTTGGCACGAATACAGTGAACAGGTTCAAATCCGTGTAGGTTGCAGTAGTTATTTGGGGAAATAGAGGCTTGTACACGACAAGTTAACATGGGAGAGTTGTATCAAGCAATTCTTCGGACTGAAATCCTCCGAGATACAGAATTTTACCGTAAAAAAGCAGTCCTCAGTCGATCGACCTGTTTCCTAATTGAGCCTGAACAATAAATAGCTTTATCTGTCATTTCAAATAAGCAGTTTAATAATATATTAACATAATGTAAAAATATTATAGACCGCGGCAAGTGCTTGATTGTGCTCTTACAACAGAACGCTTCTTCGTCCACTTTCACCTGCACGACTTGATGAATGTTAGAAGTTCACACAGCTTTGAGACAAGTATAACCCTATGAGTAATGTTCTTGATGACCTTTGGAGCTTCTGACATTCAAAACGTGAGAAAGTTGTTTCTACAGACCGAGAAGCAAATTTATGCGCAAGTGAAAACAGGACATAGGCACAGATGGCGAAGTGTTGCCGAAATGTGTAACAAATTTTCCAGAATATTGGCTTCGTAAGAAGGTACATTAGCACGTAACCTCCCATCGACGACTGGGTATTTGAAAATGCAGTACACGCTAAGACTGGAAATCGGTCGTACCTTTCACAAAGGATCCGGCTCGTACTCACAGGAAGCAATTCAGATACACGGCAGAAAACCTAAATCATAATTGTTAGACACGGATTTAAACCCACTTTCTCCCAAATGCGAGCATATTTATTAACCACTGCGTCATCTCACTCCATTTTGACAGCAGTAATGTAAAAGGACGACAGTTTCAGCAACATCTCTAAACTATATTTATCACACGGCAGTTTGAACACTGTCTTTGAACACAACTACTGTCAAAACCTTGACGGTGTCCTAGCGGAAAAACGGTGCACCTGTCACAATTTTGTCACACAAGAAGAGGTGTTTCTTTTCATGCCCTCTGAACACACTAAAATTGGTGCACCTTCTTTTAAAGCATCATTAATAATTAATAAGAGTGTTAAAGTGTGAGACTAAAGGGGATAGGAGACAAAAGCGGATGGCTTGCAACGTCGTCTCAATTTCTGAGGTCTTTGCTTAAGTTAGTCGTCGCTGCATCTGCGGGCAGCGTATCCTGCTCGCCGCCCGCTGTGCTGTTTCCCACGCGAGCGGATGCTCGCCTGCTTGCAAAGTGCAACTAGCGGTGTGTGAAACCGACTGTGCCGCTCAACATATCGCTTGCAGTTCCAGCGAGGCGGAAGCACCGCTGCTGCATTGGCAATAACATCAAGAAGCAAAGCGAAAGATATCGAGCGCGTTTCCTCAGAGGCTGCATTTCCGACTTTTTTTACAGAAAAAATTTCGTTGTGGTCCATTATTTTATATTGACCAATGTTCATCCTGGCAAATCCTCAGGGTTTAAGATCGTAAATGCCTTTTTTTTCGTTGCAGTATTATTTATCATTACTTACATAATCCGTTTAGCGCTATTTTTGAGTTCTAAGTAGAAGAATATCTGCACTTTGGAAGGAGTCTGTTGTTGGACACCTTTCACAATCTTTCAAGATTGCGTCTATAGGCGCTTGTCTGCCTCAAAGAATCAGTAGCTTCTTCTCTGTCTGCTGGGGTAGTACATCTTTGGGTGGAAAGCTTGAGTTATGTCTTAGCGACTCGTCTGAGTCAGCCAGCAGAGAATCTTGGAGTCAGAGTCATCTCACGCTGCTGCGTGGTCGGCAGACAAAGAGGACCCGGTCGCTGGGGACTCTCTGCTTCCAGTTGATACAGTGAGTTCAAACGGTTCAAATGGCTCTGAGCACTATGGGACTTAACGTCTCAGGTCATCAGTCCCCTAGAACTTAGAATTACTTAAACTCAACTAGCCTAAGGACATCACACACATCCATGCCCGAGGCAGGATTCGAACCTACGACCGTAGCGGTCGCGCGGTTCCGGACTGAAGCGCCTAGAACCGCTCGGCCACCAGCGGCCGGCGATACAGTGAGGACTGGCTGATTGTTTAGTATAGAATCTTTGTCTCGTGATAATGAAATGACGCACACTCAAGCAATATCGTTCTTGATTATCGTGAGCTGGATGATGGGTTGTATACTTGCCCTGCATTTACGTGGTTAGGTATATGGTATTTTACAGGTTATGGAACATTAGATTTCTTTCGCGAAATCCTTTGAAATTGTGTTTAACTTGTGAAACATTAGGACTTTATTTTCGCTCACAGCTCTTTTGACGCACGTGGGTATCGACATCAACCATTATTCAGTAATCAAAGCTTTCGAGGTGATTATCTCATTGCTCTTCCACTCATCAAATAATATTTCTGGCGTCAGTGTTAACATATCAGGATTTTCCTTGTTAATTTTATGTGGTCATGGAAAGACAAGAGGTCCCTTGAATGAGATTTGTATATGAAACACGCAGTTCTTTTCACTCTCGATCCTCTTTCAAGTTAAAATCTCGACGTGTTCCTTACCTCCACATCGCTTACGAACTACGTCATCGAATGTGGTGTATTCGTTTTAACTACATTTCATACCGACAGGGAATAACCTGCCATCGTTAAGTGCTCACATTTTATTTGAATGAAATTTCAACTTGGCGTTGAGCTTCAAGGGACGGAAACTTCGAGATATATTTCCGATATCACACTAACACTGGTCCTTCCAATTTACTAGCCGTTGTGGGAAGCAAAGGGCAAAACTATTTGCATGATAAGAATTATATCTATAGCATATAATTCTTGCACTTGTAAGTAAATCTCATACAGTTACTAATTATACAAACATATTTGCTGTCTTTATCCTGCGACACACATTAAATTGAAGGGACCTGAGGTTGTGCGATAACAGAAATATATCTCTAAGTCCCCGTCTACGCAAACATGTATCTTGAACTTCAAGAGCAACATGAACTTATCGACATAATTGAAATTATATTTAAATAAAATATGATCACTGGTGAAGCCAGATCTATCTTTGTTTAAATCTTGTTAAATCTCCCCCTCCCCCGTCCCCTTTTAATTATTCCCTTGCGCTTTGCTAAAGCCCCTACCACTACGAAAAGAAAAACAGATTGCGTTTATTCACAAATGGGTCAGATTTCATATAAAGGTAACGTTTCAGGCCATTAAAATATCCAGGTTCCTATAATTTCACAGGTTAATGTAAAAAGTAATGCACATACTTTCGACTTTCCTTACTGTAATAATGGCACCATTCAAACTGTCTTGGAATCATTAATGAAAAACAAGAAGATTCTACCCTTAAGTGTCTTCACTGGATTCCGCTGGAGATTTCGCCTTCTCTGTCTGTATGATTTGCAAACTACTAACACTAATTCCTTAAAGAAGAATGTAAAAGCCGGTGGAAGCCGATCTCGGGGAAGATCAGGTTGGATTCCGGAGAAATGTAGGAACACACGAGGTAATATTGACCCTACGACGTCTCACAGGAGATGGGTTAAGGAAAGCGAACCTACTTTTATAACCTTTGTAGACCTACAGAAAGCGTTTGACAGTGTTGAAAAGAACACTCTCTTTCAAGTTCTAAAGGCGGCAGAGGTAAAATACGGGGGGCGAAACGCTATTTACAACTACTACGGAAACCAGACGTCAGTTATGCGAGTCGAGGGACATGAAAGGGAAGCAGTGGCTGAGAAGGGAGTGAGACAGGATTGTAGCCTGTCACTGATGTTATTCAATCTGTACCTGGAACAAGCAGTAAAGGAAACCAAACAGTTTAAACAAGAAGAGAATAGAATCTTTTGAAATGTGGTGCTATAGAAGAATGCTGATGATTAGATGAGAATATCACGTAAGTAGTGAGGAGACTCTGAATAGCATTGTGGAAAAAAGAAATTTGTAGCATAGCTCGACTTGAAGAAGGCATCGGTTGCTAGGACACATCCGGAGGCATCAAGGTGTCACGGTAAGCGTGGGGGGGGGGGGGGGTAAAAATCGTAGAGGGTGACCAAGAGATAAATACAGAAAGTAGATACAGAGGGATGTATGTTGCAGTAGTTACTAAGAAATTAGACTTGCACATGATAGAGTAGCATGGAGAGCTGCATCAAACCAGTCTTGGGACTGAAGACCACGATAACAACAACAACATGATTAGGTTTTTCTATGTTCTTTATTTGGTGTTCTACATGTGTCATCGGAATCGTATTTAATTCCGTCCGTTTTCTTGTGTCTTGTAGTGATTGTCCGATATCTTGGCGTGTCAAGCACAGCTATCTTGTGGGATCTAGGATGTGCTAGTCGAAGAGTGTGTGTTCCAGGTGACCCATATTCACCGCATATGCACTCAGCGTACCCTGCCGCCCACTAACTATCTGCACGGGCACGTGGGGGACAAGGACAAGGCCAGTGCTCCAGCTCAGCCTCCAGTGTCTGCCGGTCGCCCACACGCGGGCGTGGCAGGTGAGTCGGTAGCTTTGCACCGCCCGATGCCTGCCGCCACGAGGCAGCTTAGGGAGGACTTCATTCTAGAGGAGTTCTGCTGATCATCCTCCACGAGCAGCGGGAGAGCCAACAGCAGTGCAGCGGGTGCTGGGGCGCTGCATGAGCCGAGCAGGGAGGAGACCTCAAGTGCGTGACTTATGGACTGGAGGGTGGCGCTTAGCGCTTAGTCCCGGAATTACGACCCCTCCAGTTGCCGGCAAGGGGCGCTGCCGAGCTCCCGCAATATTCAGGGTTTCGCACAAACACTACAGCCCTTAAGAAACCACACCTACAAGTCCGGAGACTCTTCTCCGTTTAAATCTCGGTTATGCTGGAAGACAATTTTTTTTATTTTATTTTATTTTATTTTTTTTTTTTGACACTCTAGTATTTAACCCCTATACTGGTTGGACAACTAGGGTGGGTTATGGACACGCAAGTCGCCGAAGTGGCGTCCAATTGAAAGACCTGCACCAGATCATTAAGCCACACAACATTATTTTATCATAGCCAACTGGAACAGTTCGCCACCCCAAATATGATACCTTCAATCATCTCCTCGGCCACACACTCTGAGAAAATTCTTACCCAGAAGCGATACTGTGGTGAGGTAAGACCGTGGTTCCAATCCTCATCCGCTCAGATTAAGGTGTTCCACTGTTGGCTTACAACACATCGAGAAGAAACAACAGTTTGTCAGTGGAGTGAGTGGTTGATTATTTTTAAAAAAAATTTTTTTATACACTCCTGGAAATGGAAAAAAGAACACATTGACACCGGTGTGTCATACCCACCATACTTGCTCCGGACACTGCGAGAGGGCTGTACAAGCAATCATCACACGCACGGCACAACGGACACAACAGGAACCGCGGTGTTGGCCGTCGAATGGCGCTAGCTGCGCAGCATTTGTGCACCGCCGCCGTCAGTGTCAGCCAGTTTGCCGTGGCATACGGAGCTCCATCGCAGTCTTTAACACTGGTAGCATGCCGCGACAGCGTGGACGTGAACCGTATGTGCAGTTGACGGACTTTGAGCGAGGGCGTATAGTGGGCATGCGGGAGGCCGGGTGGACGTACCGCCGAATTGCTCAACACGTGGGGCGTGAGGTCTCCACAGTACATCGATGTTGTCGCCAGTGGTCGGCGGAAGGTGCACGTGCCCGTCGACCTGGGACCGGACCGCAGCGACGCACGGATGCACGCCAAGACCGTAGGATCCTACGCAGTGCCGTAGGGGACCGCACCGCCACTTCCCAGCAAATTAGGGACACTGTTGCTCCTGGGGTATCGGCGAGGACCATTCGCAACCGTCTCCATGAAGCTGGGCTACGGTCCCGCACACCGTTAGGCCGTCTTCCGCTCACGCCCCAACATCGTGCAGCCCGCCTCCAGTGGTGTCGCGACAGGCGTGAATGGAGGGACGAATGGAGACGTGTCGTCTTCAGCGATGAGAGTCGCTTCTGCCTTGGTGCCAATGATGGTCGTATGCGTGTTTGGCGCCGTGCCGGTGAGCGCCATAATCAGGACTGCATACGACCGAGGCACACAGGCCCAACACCCGGCATCATGGTGTGGGGAGCGATCTCCTACACTGGCCGTACACCACTGGTGATCGTCGAGGGGACACTGAATAGTGCACGGTACATCCAAACCGTCATCGAACCCATCGTTCTACCATTCCTAGACCGGCAAGGGAACTTGCTGTTCCAACAGGACAATGCACGTCTGCATATATCCCGTGCCACCCAACGTGCTCTAGAAGGTGTAAGTCAACTACCCTGGCCAGCAAGATCTCCGGATCTGTCCCCCATTGAGCATGTTTGGGACTGGATGAAGCGTCGTCTCACGCGGTCTGCACGTCCAGCACGAACGCTGGTCCAACTGAGGCGCCAGGTGGAAATGGCATGGCAAGCCGTTCCACAGGACTACATCCAGCATCTCTACGATCGTCTCCATGGGAGAATAGCAGCCTGCATTGCTGCGAAAGGTGGATATACACTGTACTAGTGCCGACATTGTGCATGCTCTGTTGCCTGTGTCTATGTGCCTGTGGTTCTGTCAGTGTGATCATGTGATGTATCTGACCCCAGGAATGTGTCAATAAAGTTTCCCCTTCCTGGGACAATGAATTCACGGTGTTCTTATTTCAATTTCCAGGAGTGTAACTGTGCCATAAGAATGTGACTGCGTCTATAAATAAACAAACAATATTTACATCGAGAAGAAGCCGTGATGATTCCTTTAAATTAACCAAAACATACGTCCTTGCCCACCACTCTGATAGAGCGAGACGTAACAGTGCTACACTTGGAATCCGGCAAGGAAGAGTGTCTACCTCCGCCTAATTCCTGTCATCACCGCTTGCGTTTACTGCGGTTTTCTTAAATCGCACCAAGCGAATGCCCGGATGAATTCCTCTACGAAGACTGCGGATGTTCGAGTTCGCAGTTCTTGTCCATATAACCTAATGCTTCTTCTCTATCAACTGCTCCTGTGTCACACATGTTTTACCTTCAGCTTTTCGTGCAGAGTATCCGTTGCTTACTTCGCGCATCCGGTTGTTATGATAGCGCAACAGAGTGCGTATTATTGTGAAGTCGTACAGAAACACTGAAGTGATATGTTTTGAAAAAAGGGACATACTGTCCGTGGGGATTAACTAAGTAATTGATTTTGCACTTTCATATATTACGACAATCACAAAAGCATTTCACTACGCAGTAACCAGCTTCGGCCAACAAGTCGCCGTCGTTAGACTGTGAATGGACAGAAGAAAGAACAAAGAATTATTACGGCGTGTACAAAAGCTAGTAAGTCAATGTCTAGGTAATACTAAAACAAAAATGTTATGTTGCTAACGCCACAGGAACATTACGTCGGCGTTTTTATGTACAATTTTAGTTTCGTTTAATCTTACGTAAATGCTTAATTGGGAGATTTTACACATTCTACAATGACTCAGTGTCTCCTCTTTTTTTTATCTATTTACAGTGTGATGATGACGATTGATTAATTGAAGCTGGTTACGCAGTATGGCTCCACTTATGCAGAGCATGTACTGAGTGAGGGCGACAACTACCAGTTACAGTCCCATGTTCTCCACTTGGCAAACAAAGACCAATACCTGGGCCTCCTGGAAGCCCTGGAACTCAACAAACATCAGGTCCACAGTCCTGAGTTAACATTAAATGACTAAACACGGCTCAGTACTTCCCCTCTTCTAAATTTTCACTAAATCCTCACAGTTTTCCAAATGATTCCCACACTTTATCTTCCTTTCTATTCGTTTTTCTGTTTCATTTATTTTATTTTAACTACCTATGTACTTAGTGTATTCTGTTGTTACAATTCAAAATCTTTAAACAGAATAAATCGATCCTGTAGAACGTTCACAATATTATGCTTTTCATTTATGAAATTCTTCTGCGATGGTATCGTAAAATATAAAAGAACATGACGTGTCGTTGTCTGAGGCTGCCCCTCCCTTTCACTCTCTCTGCTTCTCTCCCATTCGCTGTGTGTGTGTGTGTGTGTGTGTGTGTGTGTGTGTGTGTGTGTGTGTGTGTGTGTGTGTGTGTGTGTATGTATGTGAGTCTGTGTGTTTGTAAGGTGCGTCGTAGCAGTAAACAACAAAAACTGATGTCCATATTCAACTCTAACCTGTAAGCAGTTTGCAAGAAGTATACGCTATCTAATGAACAGTATCTGGACACTTGTTAGTGGACATTAATAATGGGATTGTTCATCCTTGTATTTTATTATGTCTTGAACCTCACTTACTGTGAGGTGTCTGCCTGTCTGTCGCCGAATGGCAGCCCAGTCCGCGTCAAGAGTCGAAACCAGAGAAGACTGTGATGTTGGACGCTGGAGCCTAGAGCGAAGTTGACGTTATCACTCTTCACAAAGTTGTTCCATTGTGTTCTGGTCGGGACGGCCCCGTCAATGTCAGGAACGTTACTGTGCACAAATCATCGCCTCAAATATGGTGCTTTACGTCAGGGTGCATTGTCACGCTGAAGCATTCATCGTCTCAGAACTGTTTCTGTACTCTAAGAGTACATAGCGCTGTAAGATATGTTCATATTCCTCAGCATTTGTCATTTTTTTAAGTGCATTAAGGAAGCACACCTACCCACGAAAACCACCCCCGCACTGTAACACCACTTGTTAGCACTACAGATTACGGTAGCTAAGGTTCCTCAGGCGTTCATCAAACCCAGACCCTTCTATTAGACTGCTACAGGGCTACTTCATCAGGCTGAAAAAGTGTACTGGATACTGTCTGCAGGCTTTCTAGATTGCAGACAACTTCATTAAACTCTTATTCGTTGTAGACAACGCCACATTGTAGAATCATAACTCAGCATTTCGGTAGGTATTGGAACTAGCCTCCACCATGGTACACTCCATATTTTTCATTTAAATCTGGTACTCACTCTCTCGCACGAACCCACGCATCCAACTCTCTCTCTCTCTCTCTCTCTCTCTCTCTCTCTCTCTCTCTCTCACACACACACACACACACACACACACACACACACACACACACGCACGCACGCGCACACACACACACACACACACACACACACACACAATTTGCTTATATTCATCCGCTTATGTCGTGTAGTATTATGTTTTGTTGTAAGTCTTCCCATTCTAAAAAGATATTTCTGGCTGAGAAACGGGCGGTTCGGGCAGTAAGTGGTGTAAGTTCTCGAACCTCTTGTAGGCCACTGTTCACGAGTCTGGGTATTTTGACATTTCGACATTGGCCTCATTTTTTGTTAACAATATTAGCTTATTCCGAAGAATACTCAGCTTTCACTCAGTTAATACTTGGCAGAAATCAAACCTGCATTTGGATCGGACTTCGTTAACTCTTGTGCAGAAAGGTGTGCAGTATACTGCTGCATCCATTTTAATAAGCTACCACAAGAATTCAAAAATATTAGCAGTAATCCACGCGCTTTCAAATCGAAACTGAAGAGTATCCCCATGGGTCACTTCTTCTATTGTTGTAATGTTGATTGCGTTTACTAAAATTTATGGCTTGATTTTTTTCGGGCTCATAAACATTTTATTTTTATCTGTTATTACTTTTATGTTGTAATTTCATGCACTGACGCGTTCCATGTCATTGGAGAGTTACTCCTCAATTTGTTCCTATGGAACTTGACGTGTAAATAAAAGATAACACACACACACACACACACACACACACACACACACAGAGAGAGAGAGAGAGAGAGAGAGAGAGAGAGAGAGAGAGAGAGAGACAGGGAGGTTCACGTCAGCCAAAGAAGTTTGTTAATGCTGAGATGGAAATAAAGAAAGACAGAAAAGGCTTACGCTGAGCTTTCGGCCTTGCGGCTGACACTGAAGTACCCCGCGCAGCAGTACGGACGCCGCTGGAATTGTGTCCGCCGGGTCGCAAACAGGCGTGGCGGAGCGGCGGCTAGCGGCCAGCGAGCAGGGCCGGAGGTCACGTTGTGAAACGCAGCTACGCATGTGCGTGAGCGTCCGCGGCCTTTCAGGTGCTGCGCCCAAGGCCGCCCGGTCGGCACAGGTGTGCGTGCACGGGCTGCGCCTGTACCGTGGGCGACGCAGCGGCCTGGGACGCGCTGCCCTCAGCTGTTGGCCAACGCGGCTCACCCCGCCACTACTGTGCCTCGTGTAAACAACACATACCGTGTTCCCTGAAAGAAGCTATCCACGACTACGTACTTTCTACGCTCTAGTCGGCAAGTCCACGCCCACGTCCAGTGTGAAGGACCGAAGACTCTGAACGCGTTTATCATTCCTTTGATGGAACGCCAACGGAGAAGCTACAATAACTGGTCCAAAGTCATAAAGTCATGCGAAGGCTATGGGCACGAGTAATATGTCGGTTGCGGAATGGTATGTGGTGCATTTGTCTCCGTGCAGTCCAAATGCAGTGTGTTAACCATGCTGTGCACATGTCCACTGCTGCGGACAACTGTTAATGGTCGCTTCTTTGGCTTTTCCTAGCAGTCCCATGGCTGCAAATGCCCGCAGGATACAGCACCAGTAGCGATTGTCCACTGGAGTGGACTGCATGCATTTCCAGCATCAGGACTAATTGAAAACGGCAAAGATGCGACATTAACAGCTGTTCACTGACGCGGCCAAGTGAACCACAGGCTTATCTGTCAGTTGGCCGTTGCCACGGGGAGTTTCGGGGAGTGAAGGAAGCAAGATCGGCACCAACATAAACCACCACGGGGTGAGCAGCCGTGCGTTGGGACGGCCGGGGGGGGGGGGGGGGACAAGCCACCCCTAACTCCCGCAGTGGAGGCACCTTGACCTGTGATTCATGCTTCCACGGAAGCACGGAGGTAATAGTCGGTGAACGTTTTTCGTAAACAAAACTGGCATCGTCTTATGCACTGACATGTTTAATAAAGACTGTAACTGCAACAATTACGTAAACTTACCAACATTCGGGTCTCCTTAAAGATGACGTATAGTTCTTTATAAAACTTACTATTTTCCGGTACAGTCACACAAAAATTCAAATGGGAGTTACCGATTTCAGCTGCGACTGGTCTCTGAAGATGGACGGTGACAGCCAAAACCGATAATTTCCATTTGAAATTTAGTCACTGTGTTAAAAAAGCATTGTATCAATCACGGACGTCACCGTCACAACTGAAATGTCGTTCTTTCCTAATCTACAGTTCTACGCGAGTGTCTTCCATATTTCTGGCTGTTCAGTACTTTTCAAACAACCGATATTAGAGTAGTTGCCTCATAACCTTCTAAAGTAACGTCGTTGTTGCCATCGATTCTTATTCTTCACATCAGAGCCTGAAGTAATTTTCCTACATGGTATCAGGCGAATTTTTTTTATGTTTCGCCCAGCTAAGATTCATTGTCAATCATCCATCCCTCCTTCTTTCCTCGGGGTCTCGGGGTTAGAGAAATTCAGAATGAAGTTACTTCGGCATTGGAGATTTCTTCAATAACACTACAACGTGCTGATTATCTACAGGCGAATTCTGAAAGTTTTTAACGATACTGACATCATTACTCCGCACACTCTGCTGACACTACGTCAGACAGTTCAGTACTTTTAAAACAACCGATATTAGAGTAGTTGTCTCATAACTTCCTAAAGTAAAGTCTTTGTTGCCATCAACAAGCAGTCAACAACGAATATCTCACACAGTACTGTCAGCCAAGTAATGCTGGCTGCTGCCAAAACAAACGACTACCGGCCGAAGCCTTTCGACGTCTACTGACTTTTACCTATTTAGAATTTGGGAGCTGGTAGTCCATCTTACTGTAGGAATAAGTTCCTGACACTCCGCCACGATCTATGTCTGCAGTAGACCGACGATCCGCCCATATCGCTCTGCAAAGGCGACGTGCAGTCGGTTCGTCATACACTTGTGGTCACTCTCTACAGAGGTTTACACGTGCGATATTGAAAACGCACACGAGACATTGTTGACCTCGGAAACACAAATTCTTGTGTGCTCTCTGATATGCTGTTACCATTACGATTTACAGCGATTGCCATCCAACATTCGCAAAAAAATGTGTGTGAAATCTTATGGGACTTAACTGCTAAGGTCATCAGTCCCTAAGCTGACACACTACTTAATCTAAATTATCCTAAGGACAAACACACGCACCCATGCCCGAGGGAGGACTCGAACCTCCACCAGGATCAGCCGCACAGTGCATGACTGCAGCGCCTAAGACCGCTCGGCTAATCCCGCGCGGCCCACATTCGCAGTCGGTTCACTTGCGAAGCTCTACCTTTCCCACACATCTCTCTGTAATAGACAGCCGAGCTATCGCGTCTACTGTCTGTGAGGATCCTATATTCTCTCTCGTCGTATTGTTCGCTTTGAAACGCTAACCGCACATCTCTTCTAGATGTTACAAAGAAACTGAAAACGCTGCCCTGCAGTCCCGCTACCATGTCGACTCCGATGTCGGGTGGTATGTCTACCTTCCCGGCGGTGTTCGATGCTTTTAAATGATGCCTAGCGCCGAACGCTAAGGGATGCGGACATGGGTTGCTGTGTAAAAGTTGCTTGTTACGACCCACTCAATGAGCCCTCTCAGTTTTTACATTCATTTTAGTAACACCCTGCATATGTGACCTGATACTCTAGTCGAAATGAACGTTCAGCTACCAGTAACTGTGACGATAGTACTGCATACTTTGTAGCCTGCTGACGGGTATCCAGTTGGGTGGCAGTCGACACAGCAAATAACCGAAGAGTCGACCAGGCGTGTCTGTGCTATGCTGGAGGCAGGGGAAGGGGAAGGGGGGAGGGCATTCAGTGCGCATTCCCAGGCACCAATTACCGGACTGCGCAACTTTGCAGCCGCTCCCTTTTTTCCCCACACGGCTGAATGGAGTGGGTGACCCAACACCGGCCGCCATTCTGTGTCCCACGTGTGATACCTACCCACTTACCTGCCGCTGGCGAAAGCTGTCTTCGACTAATGGCTCGCTTTAAAGAAACTTTTCCTGCTGTGTGTCGTTTCGTTACTTTCAAATTACCTCTTAGCTCCGGAAAGGTGACATATTTATGGCCACAGAATGAGACGGGAGGGGCCGAAAAAGCAGGAATCGTGGTTCAGCGAAACGTTTTGTTTTCCTGACGTGTTGCGGTCAGAGAATAAGGGTCATTTTTTCCAGTTTTTATGACGTATTAAGCAAAAGCCGCCCTCGGATTTTTGTAATCCCATTTTCAGGAACGTGTATTGATAGTAACGGCACGAGAAAAAAAGTTTATACACGAAGATATGTTTTGTAAAATACCAAAGGATAACCACTATTTAGGGTTCGGTCAACTACACACAAAGTCCAGAAACTTGGCTGGTTCGTTTGGTCGACAGTTGAATTAAGGCTGGATTTTTATGAGATCTTTATGATTTTTTCGATTCAGAAAGTAAACAAAATAAATATTACTGTTGTGTAGCATGATAAAGATGAGAGGCAGGAATATTTGTTTTGTAAATGAAAACCGCCTTTCGTTGCTGCATTGTATTTTATTTCTCCCAGACGCGTTTTGCCGTTTTCACTTTAAGGCACAATCAGTGGAATCACCAGGATACAGTTTTGTTTTGGAACGTATTATCTGGATATTATAAAACAGTTCGTGTCTGTTTTCTTTATTTAAATAGTCAAATAGCTCTGAGCACTATGGGACTTAACATCTACGGTTATCAGTCCCCTAGAACTTAGAACTACTTACACGTAACTAGCCTAAGGACAGCACACAACACCCAGTCATCACGAGGCAGAGAAAGTCCCTGACCCCGCCGGGAATCGAACCCGGGAACCCGGGCGCGGGAAGCGAGAACGCTACCGCACGACCACGAGCTGCGGACGTTTATTTAAATAAGCTAAAATATAGCATACATGTATATAAACTGCAACAAAGTATTTTGTGGTTTTCAGATGACGTAAAGCAACACGAGACTAGGGGAGACCGGGGCTATTTGTTAGATGGGGCAGGTTGTTACGAGACAATAAAAATGTTGCCATTAGAGCAGTTTCTTCGTTTCGTCACTAGCTGGTAACACAGAGTGTTTTGTATCGAGATATACAAGCTTAAAAAAAATAATAAATAAAAAAAAGTGTAATCGTACTGTGTGCCTTACTACTAAGCAAGAAAGCGAAGTTTTTAACTTCCTATACGTATAGAGCGATTTGACAAGTCTCAGACTAATTTCCAAGACAGGAGATGAGTGTGACTTTCTTTCCATGTGTGTGTCCTAAGTGACAAATATGAAACGTCTGCAAATCGTGCCTTCCTAAAGTATTGCAACATATTGTTAAAAATTTGCCTGTAACATTTCAGTTACTATCCTCCATACCAAATGGGAATGGGGCACAGTTTCTACACGAAGTTAAGAAGCTATACAGCAACCAATGCAACGTTTTATCATTGTACTTGTGTCTCGAACGTCGCTGAACCTGTTTGACGTAATGTCAGCAGAGTGTGCGGAGTAATGATGTCAGTATCATTAAAAACTTTCAGAATTCGCCTGTAGATAATCAGCACGTTGTAGTGTTATTGAAGAAATCTCCAATGCTGAAGTAACTTCATTCTGAATTTCTCTAACCCCGAGGAAAGAAGGAGGGATGGATCTTAATGGTCACTTGAATATGGGATGATTGATAATGAATCTTAACTGGGATGATTGATAATGATTCTTAACTGGGCGAAACATAAAAAAATTTCGCCTGATACCATGTAGGAAAATTACTTCAGGCTCTGATGTGAAGAATACGAATCGATGGCAACAACGACGTTACTTTAGAAGGTTATGAGGCAACTACTCTAATATCGGTTGTTTTAAAAGTACTGAACAGCCAGAAATATGGAAAACACTCACGAAGAAGTCTAGATTAGGAAAGAACGACATTTCAATTGTGACGGTTAAGTCTGTGATTGATACAATGCTTTTTTAACACAGACTAAGTTTCAAATGGAAATTATCGGTTTTGGCTCTCACCGTCCATCTTCAGAGGCCAGTCACAGCTGAAATCGGTAACTCCCATTTAAATTTTTGTGTGACTGTACCGGAAAATAGTAAGTTTTATAAAGAACTATACGTCATCTTTAAGGAGACGCGAATAATGAAACTGGTACACATCTTTCTTTGTGCATATTTTTCTTTCGTTTCTTACAGATATTCTGGAAGCACAGGGAATAATACTTTATTTATTGTGGTCAGAGCCTAACAGTACACGGAAAGGGCACGAGTCATTCTTAAGCAAACACATTTCTCTGTGGAAGAGATTGGAAGAAGCTAGATGAGTTACGTACATTCGTGACAGAATGTAAATTGTCTTTTACTTGCCCTGGCACTGATAAAAACAACAGCATAGCAGCGCGAGGACAATAGAAAAGTCGTTCGACAGAATAAATCATTGTCAGAGAAAATGAATTCTCAGTCAGGACTATATTGATACAGTGCCTACTAGTACAGCTCAAATGGCACTAGAGCGTCTGAATTATCTTCCATGGCGCTCTAACTGTTCGTTGACAATGAGAGATGAAGTCTCCCGCTGAGGAAAATTAAGATTTCGACACGCCGTAGCAATTCATCAAGATCGTGCTGGCAATTAAAGGACACTTCTCACCTTTTAGTATGTTAGCGTCCTCACCAGAGTGTCCGGAACGTGGTAACACTGAAGGTCAGCAATGACAGATGTCTTGGCAGAACGTGCCGTTGGAGGAAAGCGGCTTTCGAGCATTTCAATTGCTAAGTAGGAAAGAAAATGGCAACGCCCAATAGCGGAGGTTTCTTGGGCGTCGATGCACTTCGTATGCGATGATATATCATTCAGCTGAGACACATGCCATTCAGATTTAATATGTGTTGGCGGAATGGTCATGAAGGACCCCGAAACCAGCAGAGTTTTGAATAAATTACAACGCGTATCACCCCGTCTGCATTCAGAAAGCAGTAATGGCGTGATATGTTAGAGGCCACCATGATAGAAAGAATCTTTACCTCTAAAATTATCAGCATGGCAGAATAGTCCTGAAGAGGGTAAAAAGACCAAATGCGAGACACATTGCGTACCGTGTTACCTTTATCATTACACTATAAGGTTTGTCGGACAGTGGTCGGGACGGCACCATTGCGTGTGTTTCTTACAAGATTTCTCGCATACAACTTGTTTCAGTTTCTATCTCAGAACGTGGGCAACACGAGAAACGACGCAGAACGACCATACTCTGCAGCAAATATCAACACCGACCTACTATATCGACATTGAGGTCACGTGCAATACCATTATTTCCGGGATTGCCTGATAGTTACACAGTAATTCAAGACTATTCTTTTAGTTGGTGCTTGCGTAGCAAATTGCAGGACGCTAACATCAGCGTAATTAAAACTCCACCTACAATCTATTCCCCATCTGAGAGAGTCTAAGTCTGCCCTCGATGTGCAATGATACAATTTTTTTGTTGTTGTAATGGTACGACTGGCCTGATATTCTTGCTTCAAAGGGTGATAATTATTTTTTCAATCTTTTACTTGACACAGCATTACTACGCGTAATCATGGAAATTCGGTTAGTAGGATTCGGTAGGTAAAACCGTCGGCAGAGATTTTACTACATGTAATATTCAAAATTATGTTAGCAGGACTCGGTAAGTAAAATCGACGGCAAAGAGGTAACGAGTATTCAATTTCCGCGATGCGTAGGACTTGGATTACAGTTCGAATGCCCTTCGTCTACGCGTTGCCTTACGTAATCTTATTGCAACTAGGGGAAAGTTAGATTCTTTAGAAAATTAAAACAACCAAAATGCAGAAAAATCTGAAAAAGGCAGTTTACCACGAATTAGAGATATTTTCACATCAGTTGGACGGGGGCTTTCCATTATAAGATTATAAAGGGTCTTGATGGATTTGTTTCTTCAAAAAATTACCACTTTCAGACAGCACTCACCATGTCTACTTCGTGCTCACATACGGACATCACTTGCATGCAGACAGAATTTGCTTTCCTGAAGAGTATGGCGCGCCATTCCATCTTCCAGTTGATAATATGACGACATCAGTCATGCCGTGTACGACGATGGAGGTTTCGTGGGCGTCGATGCACTTCGTATGAGATGATATATCATTCAGCTGAGACACATGCCGTTCAGATTTAATATGTGTTGTCAGAATGGTCATGAAGGACCTCGAAATCAGTGGAAGACGGGTTATAGGTGTGCGTGCCCGTATTCCCACTACTAATAAACAATTCGCAACATTTCGTGTTGGCATGACTGGATTCACAAGCCCTCTTATTTGTGCTATGGTAGCTGTACGATCTGCCACTGCTGCCCTTACAATACGACGATGCTGGCAGGTGTCTATGTTGTATGGACGTCTACAACCTCGTCTACCGACATAAAGGTGTTCACGTGACCACTGATACTATCATCGTAGCACAGCTGACGCAGCATGTACAGCTTGTCTGGCAGTTCTCAGAAAGGAGTGTCCCGCCACTCGCAAGACCACAACTTCACTTTGACCGCTTTCAAACTTGTTCAATTGGCTGTAGCAAGCACGAGTAAGCCCCCGAGCATGGTTGCATGCTTGCTTCTCACGCCTGCACCACACTGAGCCTTCTGACTGCGACTGTTTTCTATTGAAGGATAGACACAGATGGCTCTCTAGTAGCCGTGCTACTACGCTATCTGTTGAACGACGTTGAAACCATTATCAGTTTTCTACCGTCCAGGTGGCATGTGTCGTCATCGGATTAAAATCGACGTCGTCTTTCCAGGTGTACTAATTTTTTTTTTTCTGGCAATGTATTTCCATCACTAACGGCAAAGCTTCGTGTCATTCGGTTTGACAACCCTGAACCAGTGCTCAAGAAAAGTGTGCCGATGCTCAAGGACCTGACAAAGAAAGCCTGCACCACGTCTTCGTAGCATAACGTGCAAACTCTTTTTTATTTTTTACACTACTGGCCATTAAAATTGCTACACCACGAAGATGACGTGCTACAGACGCGAAATTTAACCGACAGGAAGAAGATGCTGTGATATGCAAACGATTAGCTTTTCAGGGCATGTACACAAGGTTGGCGCCGGTGGCGACACCTATAACGTGCTGACATGAGGAAAGTTTCCAACCGATTTCTCATACACAAACAGCAGTTGACCGGCGTTGCCTGGTGAAACGTTGTTGTGATGCATCGTGTAAGGAGGAGATATGCGTACCATCACGTTTCCGACTTTGATAAAGGTCGGATTGTAGCCTATCGCGATTGCGGTTTGTCGTATCGCGACATTGCTGCTCGCGTTGGTCGAGATCCAATGACTGTCAGCAGAATATGGAATCGGTGGGTTCAGGAGGCTAATACGGAACGCCGTGCTGGATCCCAACGGCACTCGAATCACTAGCAGTCGAGATGATAGGCATCCTATCCACATGGCTGTAACGGATCGTGCAGCCACGTCTCGATCCCTGAGTCAACAGATGGGGCCGTTTGCAAGACAACAACCATCTGCACGACGTTTGCAGCAGCATGGATTATCAGCCCGGAGATCATGACTGCGGTTACCCTTGGCGCTGCATCACGTACAGGAGCGCCTGCGATGGTGTACTCAACGCCGAGCCTGGGTGCACGAATGGCAAAACGTCATTTTTTTCGGAGGAATCCACGTTCTGTGTTTGGCGACATCGCGGTGACCGCACATTGGAAGCGTGCGTTCGTCATCGCCATACTGGCTTATCACCCGGCGTGATGGTATGAGGTGTCATTGGTTACACGTCTCGGTCACCTCTTGTTCGCATTGACGGCACTTTGAACAGTGGACGTTACATTTCAGGTGTGTTACGACCCGTGGCTCTACCCTTCATTCGATCCCTGCGAAACCCTACATTTCAGCAGGGTAATTTCTGGATACAGAAAATGTTCGACTGATGCCCTTGCCAGCAGATTCACCAGATCTCTCACCAATTGAAAACGTCTGGTCAATGATGGCCGATCACCTGACTCGTTACAATACGCCAGTCACTACTCTTGATGAACTGTGGTATCGTGTTGAAGCTGCACGGGCGTCTGTACCTGTACATGCCATCCAAGCTCTGTTTGACTCAAGGCCCAGGCGTGTCAAATCCGTTATTACTGCCAGAGGTGGTTGTTCTGGGTACCGATTTCTCAGGAGCTATGCAGCCAAATTGCGTGAAAATGTAAGCACATGTCAGTTCTAGTATAATATATTTGTCCAATGGATACTCGTTTATCATCTGCATGTCTTCTTGATGTGGCAATTGTAATAGCCAGTAGTGTATTATTATTATGCTGAGGTGTGCGTAGAGCTCGTATGTTTTTTTTTTTTTTTTTTTTCGGAGATCAAACCGTCGCTAATGCAGATTGGTTTCAAGTGTTAGTCCGTGTCTCGAAGATAGTCCCTTGACCGAAACTCTTTGTCTGCGAGTACATGTACATTGCGGCGGCTTCAGCAAGAAACTTCGTCAGCGGAGGCAGGCGAGAGACGCCTCGGAACGCAGCTACCCGCGCAGGCTCACCAAGGACGCGTCCGCCTGCCTTCCGAGCGTCAGCAGAAAAAGCTCGCAAGAAACTGGCTCGCAGCTGCGACACGTGAAGGACTGCGCGCTCCCGCACGCCGTATGAATACCCGCTTAATCAGCCGGTACGCCACCTGGCTGCTGCCTAGCTTCACGAAACGGCCGGCTTTCACACGGACTGGCTAATATGTGTATAATATACCAGGGGCGCGGCAGGCAGCGGTAATGAAAGCGTGCACCGAGACCCCTGGACGGACAAACTTACTGACCGGGGCCGCGGCGCGAAAGGCACCTGCGAGCTGGAACACCGCTTATACACCCACGGCACGTCCCCGCCTGCCTTGCAGAGTCTTATATTTCTGCGGGGCCTCGCCCTGGCCGCGTTTATCTAGAACCCAGGAGCGCTCGTAACGCACGCGTTCGCGTCCGCCGTTGCCGGAGCGTTAATCACGGCCGGGCCCGGCCGCCCGCCTTCGTTATGGGAATCGTGTTACCCAGAGGTGAGTGGTATACGCAATGAGACCGGATGCCCTGAAGTCTGGACCTGACGGGGTTGAAGCGAACCCGCGCCATGGCATGACACATCGACATCACTCGTGCCACGCTGCAGCGGACAGTGCCAGATGAAACGCTGACATGTTTTCAGGGCGATAGCATCTAATATGTTGCATGCACGAAGGCTGCGAACCTGCCTTCCCGGCCGCCGTCGTCTATTCCTGCGCACTCGCATCGGTCTTCTGCAAATCACAGAGACTTGTTTGTGGGGAAACCGCAAGTTCCCGTGTGTTCTTTACATCACCCTCTTGATTTACGAATCAGTGTTAGTCACAAAGACGGACAGGCGGTTTTCTTTGTTTACGTCAGCAATAATTCTGGACTTACAGCTATCGTGTATATCACAACCTGCCTGGGTGAAATTCACCGTTTACCAAGATAAATAGTATCTACTTTCCACTGTCTGCATCAAATACAAGTCTCACGATAACTCACACAACGCACGTGAAGGCGGCCGGTATTTACATCATTGCTCATTTTAGTTGCATGGACAGTAGTCTGTGGCCTAAGGTACATTTCTGTGCGTAACAATCACCAACTTTGATTCTCTGATACTGTAGTTTTATCAGCGTCCAATCATTACTAGGCTAGAACGTACAGAAAACCAACAGAAATTGAAAAAGACACACCCACACAGAAACAGTAGAATAACTCCTTCACAGATTTCTAGCCGTGCCAGATTTGTCTATCTAGAGCCTTCGATGACTTCTTCCACTGTAATCATCAGGAGATACTATTTCAGTAAGCCGTTAGAAAGGCTACTTCAGTTTGTTCAATAGGAAGGTATTTTTTTTATTTTTTATTTTTTTTTTTTTTTTGCTTGGAAAATTTCAGTTGAAAAAGAAAATGCGGAATTTGTTGTGGGACATCGTGAAATATTCCCGCTTCAGTCATTATAGTTTCATGAAGTTCCGATAGTGACTGTAGAAACACAATACACCAGAGAAACCACACCTTGTGGTAAAAAGGTATGAATTCATAATTTTCTGCAGTCACTGTAGAAACACAATACATCAGGAAAACCACACCATGTGGTATAATAATAATGGCGTGTAACGAGGGTCTCCCATCGGGTAGACCGCTAGCATGGTGCAAGTCTTTCGATTTGACGCCACTTCGGCGACTTGCGCGTCGATGGGGATGAAATGATGATGATTAGGACAACACAACACCCAGTCCCTGAGCGGAGAAAATCTCCGACCCAGCCGGGAATCGAACAAGGGCCCTTAGGATTGACAGTCCGTCGCGCCGACCACTCAGCTACCGGGGGCGGGCACCACGTGATAAAAAGGCATGAATTCATAATTTTATTTGTTTTTTCGATTATCTGTAATTACGATTTAAAAACAAATAGTTACATGTATACAAACAGCAAATAACATTCTTTATCTTTAACGGTCATAAAATAAAAACCCACTGAAGATGCTGCAACTGCAGTGAAACATGTCTGGGTTAAAAAATAAAATTGTATTTTGCTAAAGGTGGAACCTATCCAAAAACACATGTATTGTTAATGAGCTTCAACTCCAAGACGATTACGCTCTCTTATAGGCTAGATGACGAAAGCTTATCGGCCAATAAGCAGTGGCTTCCGGTAAACAGCGTGCCCTTGCCACCCATCTGATTTTTGTTGAAGTAGAACATCTAAAAATGGTAATTTTTTCTTTCATCTTCGTCTCAGTGGTAAACTCGATGTTAGCGTGCGTAACGGGAGAGGAAAAGGACTGCAATTAGACAAGTCGTGAAATAAAGCAAACAGCATCAATTCTTCGGCAGCACAAGCTCCGTAAGACACACAGGCGTGACTTCGCGATGTTTGACAGTAGTATGAAGACGTCGGGTTCCGGCCGTCTTGTGGTTATGCGTAAACAGTTCGGTTTGCTGAGTTGTTCGAATATCAACTAAATTTTTATAGCCTCGGAGGATGCCTCCAGTTGTAAGGAAGAAAGGGACATAAACAAGCCTTAGACCACGGCGTAACACCCTGCTAACAAATATCGACAAGGCCTCTCAATAAATGCTGACTGCGGTTATTCACGAAAGCCGACACAGTGACAGCCTTGCACCATGAAACCCTCCTGTTATTTTACCTTATTTGAAGTACAAAAGAAACCAAGTATAAAATGAAATTAAAAAACAAAATGTAATGTCTACGTAATTTCATAATCTTAATCCATCTTATTTTATTGTGTAAGTTGAAAGGCTCAAAATCTATCACTTCTACAAAAAAAAGGTAGTGGAAAGATAAAATACAAAGAAATCGAGGAAAAACTTTCTAACTTTATTTGTATATGCCACCGAATGGCTTGAACTTCGTGGAACTTCAGTTACTAAATATTTTAACTCTTCTTTATCACATATAGTACCAATTATGGTACTGCTACTGTCGGTTTCGACAATTACTGTCATCGTCAGGTGGCCTTTTCCGTTACCTCATTATCAGTCAAAACACGTTTCTGATTCGTAAAACTCGACGTAGCTAAGCAGCTACGAGTAACGCATTTCGTAACTGGCGTTGGCACATGTCTTCTCTATAACACTGATTTCCAGGACCTGGACCGTTTCCATTGATCAGTTTCATGCAACAGAAATGATTATTTACGAGCAGTACTAGTTCTTAGCTCATTGTCGTAGTTGCTGTCAGTTGCGTGCTTACCGCCAAAACTCATGTACACTGAGTTAAGTTGCTTTTATTTTAGGGTGTTCAACTTCAAATTTATCAACACCACGCTCTTATTCAGCGAACTAAGTTGTCGATCTACAATTTGAAACCACCGTCTGTGCTACGTCACAGATTTAATTAAGTAGTTTTGCGTTTCTTCATTTACAAATATCGTACTCTGCTTTAAAAAATTAGATGCCTTTACTAGTGTCTGACCGCAACACCTAAACATACTTACTGTTTTCAGACTGTACGCTAATAAATAAAAATATGGTCACTTTAGAAATATAGGAATGTTATACAGTCATTCGATAATAATATTGTTAGAGATGATGCGTTAGTTAGAAGTGAACGCGAATACGTAGCGACGGTATAGCATTCTTGTACGTGCCATCTCGACCTTCACCAGAAGTGATTTAGGTAAATTACGTAAGGTCCAAATCGCGATTACTGGGCTGCTTTTAAAAGCTGCTACTCCCAAACGCGCCATCTCATTCACTAAATATTTGTTTGTATCAAGGAAATAAAAAATTCACATGTCAGTGAATATGCAGCTATGTAAGTACGATGTATCTCAACATCCAGATACTTCGAAATGCTTACACAGTTCTGTTTGTGAAGGAAATAAGCTTTAAAGTAAATTGAGGATACTAAAAGGGAACACAGATGTTCAGTAAACTTCATAAATAATCGACAATATGCAAAGCACATAATAATCACCTATTAGAAAGTCCCAAAGGGTACAGTTCGCTTAATGGATTGCACTAGACTGCCTTTATTCTCAAGTGGAACACTTAAAAGAAGGAAGAATGTGAATAAATAATGAGGAGCGTTGAGGCTGAGTAATGCGTTGATCGAGGAAAAGGTAGGCGAAGCAATAAAATATGTTCCACAACCTTATTATCTGAAACGAAAGTTTTAAGATGTCGCAAATGATAAAGCGAAGTTATATATGGAGGTGGCGCCTCTGGAATATTACCACAATGCTTTTAAGTGGTGCTTTATACGACCGGACCGTTGCTTACGATGTGGTTATCAGTGGTGCCAACTATAGAGAAAGAGCAAGTTGTTACATTGCTTTTCAGCCGCACTGCACTTAGAGAAAACGTTAAATTGCGAGAAATGGCGTCGTGAATGCCTAGGTTCTCATTGTGACAAACCGAAAACATTCAATAAATGCAGCAAGGTAAATCCCTATTAGGCCCACATTTATTTTCCATTAAATTTCGTTTCTGGTAAAAATAGCTTTTGTTTTAACACACTTATGATTTCTTCGTTTTATAAGTACCAAATTAGGAGATTACGTACGGTAAAAGCTGTTAAATTGTTTAGACGATTATCAGATAGAAATGTGAAGTAAATGTACCCTTAAAAATTTAGATTTTCTCACTGATGATAAAATTTAAACTTGTAAATTCGTCGGACATCGAAAAGGCCGTATACATAAGAGATCAGCGAAAACTTGTTGCTATTAATTCAAAACTACGCACCTTTTCTTGGCTCTGAACACAAATTTGCTCCGTCAGTCGTATTTTTATAACTTTACATGAGCGAGACATTCTTGGAGTGATAGTGTGCGGAAATATTTCGTAAATCACAGATATCCTGAAACATATTGGACAACATTGATTTAAAAACTAGCCCTGTCATGTGTTTTTTCTGACTTCCCACGATTAACGTATTACACATCTGTTAGTGAAACAATTGGGATGCTGTTATGAGATACTACTTCTAAAAATTGTGTAGGAGGTGTAAAGACTGGTGTTTGTGTTATACTGAACTTCCCAGACGTTTGATTACTGAAGTTACGCAAGTCAGCGAAGTTAAAGGTAATGCTTGTTGACAGAGCTGTTTGCGGTGGTCTAGCGGTTCTAGGCGCGCAGTCCGGAACCGCGCGACTGTTACGGTCGCAGGTTCGAATCCTGCCTCGGGCATGGATGTGTGTGATGTCCTTAGGTTAGTTAGGTTTAAGTACTTCTAAGTTCTAGGGGACTGATGACCACAGTAGTTAAGTCCCATAGTGCTCAGAGCCAGCCACAGAGCTGTTTAATGAAGAACACACGAAAATACTGGACTGGATATCGTGTAAGACGTACCATTGTATTTGATATCGCGGATAAAGTCGGAAGTTCCAGGAAGATGTTGTACAGAGAGAAGTCGCAAAGCTAGAAGGAAAGAAAATACACTCCTGGAAATTGAAATAAGAACACCGTGAATTCATTGTCCCAGGAAGGGGAAACTTTATTGACACATTCCTGGGGTCAGATACATCACATGATCACACTGACAGAACCACAGGCACATAGACACAGGCAACAGAGCATGCACAATGTCGGCACTAGTACAGTGTATATCCACCTTTCGCAGCAATGCAGGCTGCTATTCTCCCATGGAGACGATCGTAGAGATGCTGGATGTAGTCCTGTGGAACGGCTGGCCATGCCATTTCCACCTGGCGCCTCAGTTGGACCAGCGTTCGTGCTGGACGTGCAGACCGCGTGAGACGACGCTTCATCCAGTCCCAAACATGCTCAATGGGGGACAGATCCGGAGATCTTGCTGGCCAGGGTAGTTGACTTACACCTTCTAGAGCACGTTGGGTGGCATGGGATACGTGCGGACGTGCATTGTCCTGTTGGAACAGCAAGTTCCCTTGCCGGTCTAGGAATGGTAGAACGATGGGTTCGATGACAGTTTGGATGTACCGTGCACTATTCAGTGTCCCCTCGACGATCACCAGTGGTGTACGGCCAGTGTAGGAGATCGCTCCCCACACCATGATGCCGGGTGTTGGCCCTGTGTGCCTCGGTCGTATGCAGACCTGATTGTGGCGCTCACCTGCACGGCGCCAAACACGCATACGACCATCATTGGCACCAAGGCAGAAGCGACTCTCATCGCTGAAGACGACACGTCTCCATTCGTCCCTCCATTCACGCCTGTCGCGACACCACTGGAGGCGGGCTGCACGATGTTGGGGCGTGAGCGGAAGACGGCCTAACGGTGTGCGGGACCGTAGCCCAGCTTCATGGAGACGGTTGCGAATGGTCCTCGCCGATACCCCAGGAGCAACAGTGTCCCTAATTTGCTGGGAAGTGGCGGTGCGGTCCCCCTACGGCACTGCGTAGGATCCTACGGTCTTGGCGTGCATCCGTGCGTCGCTGCGGTCCGGTCCCAGGTCGATGGGCACATGCACCTTCCGCCGACCACTGGCGACAACATCGATGTACTGTGGAGACCTCACGCCCCACGTGTTGAGCAATTCGGCGGTACGTCCACCCGGGCTCCCGCATGCCCACTATACGCCCTCGCTCAAAGTCCGTCAACTGCACATACGGTTCACGTCCACGCTGTCGCGGCATGCTACCAGTGTTAAAGACTGCGATGGAGCTCCGTATGCCACGGCAAACTGGCTGACACTGACGGCGGCGGTGCACAAATGCTGCGCAGCTAGCGCCATTCGACGGCCAACACCGCTGTTCCTGGTGTGTCCGCTGTGCCGTGCGTGTGATCATTGCTTATACAGCCCTCTCGCAGTGTCCGGAGCAAGTATGGTGGGTCTGACACACCGGTGTCAATGTGTTCTTTTTTCCATTTCCAGGAGTGTATTTGCTTATCGATCCTTTGACATCGAGATCATTAAAGACGGAGCACAAGTTCGGATTGGATAAAGACGGAGAAGGAAATCGGCCGTGCTCTTTATTAGGAGTCATCTCAGCATTTGCCTGAAGCGATTTAGGGAAATCACAGTAAACTAAATCTCGATGGCTGGATGGGAATTTGAACCGTCGTCTTGCCCAGTGCGCGTCCAGTGGGCTAACCACTGTGGCAAGTCGCTCGGTCGGTTTGCAAATAATCACTAGAAGCAACCACATCCGTTAAAAATTTGGGAACATACGTACGGCACGACTTAACGTGGAATGACAGCAGAAAACCAATCGCCAGATTCACGTTCATTAGAAGAACGGTGAAAGTAGCTCACAAAACTCTCATTTACCTATTCGTGAATACTACTTGTCAGTATGCGACCTGTATAAGATAATATCGACAAAGAAGGTCCAAAGGAGAGCATCGCGTTTCGTCACAGATTTTGTTAGTAAGTGAGAAAGCGTCACGGATATGGTCATCCAGTGCTATAAGAGAAGCACTGTGCATCACGATACGATGTACTGTTAAAACTCCGAACGTGTGCGTTGCTACAAGATTCAGGCAGTATACTGGTTCCTCCTACGAACGAGACCATGAGAGTTGACTACGATGGTAAAGAGATTCGAGTTCACATGGAGGCTTACCATTCGCGACTTGAGCAGCAAGTTGGGAAGCGACTGCGAAGCACGAAGTACCAACTGTCACTGGAGATGGCAGTTCTTCCCAAACAAGCTGTTTTCGACTATAACGGATTTTTCATCTCCTGTTCAACTGACTATTAAATCCAATCAAAGTAACCCATTTTCGGGGTTTCATTGATATTATTTACAGAAATAAACATAGACGTCTAACAAAGGTTTTTAATTCTAAAACTCCCTCAAGACTTTTGCACTGTACGTTCCTAGATGGATGGAACTGAAATATCGAATAAAATATGTAAATAAAAGAAAAATTTGTTTGTCCACTGCTCGCTCTTTTCTTGGAAATTAGTGAAGTGTTGAACACTATATTAAATTCACCAGTATTGTCCTACTGATGCAAATTTTTCAAATTTTTCCTCAAAAATCATGTTGTAATCGAGGATCATATCACTATTTGGGTGTTACAAATCGTCAGTGCTAAAGATTGAAAAACTCAGTTTGGAGGACTCTATTTTGGGTGCTAAGTTGTCTATTTCAAAATGCTACAAGCAGATAAAGGCATATTATGTAGACACAGGCAGCAGATCAGTTACTATTTATATTTATTTTAAACTATGAATCAGTTGTTGAAATTGTAATTTATTGCAGTTGCTACAACTTCCTTTCTCTTTTATTATTTCATGGAATTGACAAATAATTAACATTTTTGTAAAATTTGTGGCATCTTTTTCTTTAAATATTTCAAATGAAAAATTCGTTTTTAGTGTAATATATCTTTGCTTTTTAATGGGAATTGTAATACAACTGATTTTTTACTGACAACACCAAAAATCGTCTTTAAAAAAATTGTACTGAACAACTTAGATAGTGGGCGAAACTTGGTATACACCATGAACAATACATGACTAGTTACAGTTTCAATAATGATAAATCCAGTGGCCAATATTTATTGTCCTATCTGTTCATAAATAGTCGTTCTATTATGTGTTGATTTGTAGATCGACTCCTTTCATCCGTATCATTCGTATACGGATCTGACAGAAGCCGCATAACTTCCTTCCAAACTCGTTTGTTACAAAATGTTTTATTTAAAAACAAAAGATCTTAGCACCACTCCTATAACAAATTGATAGATCGGTTTTATACCTACTATAACCGGGACAAAGTAAACGCCGAAAAATACAGGTTATTCAGGACGAAAATATCGGTATCGGTTTTAAGCGTTCCGTTTTTCCCATAGCTATTGCGTGATTTGATTGTAGATCCGTAGATAATTATTACCACTAATAAGTATGCGCCATGCTTCCGAAAGTAATTTATGCGCTGTGGTGATTAACTGCACGAAATAGTCTGCGAGTTAATGTGTAAAGAGTACATTTTGTAGCTTATTCTGGGAAAAATAGCCCCAGCCATTAGGTTTGCTCCTGGCGAGAAGCAGTTTGCGGAACGATGAAAAAGCGCCCAGCGATCCGGAATCGCGCCGTACGACAAAGTTTTTCGTTTTAAATCTGTGCCACCAACAGGCACCGGTTCCCGATCTCGGCGACCCCTCCCAAACCGCCCAGCGGTGTGCCACCAAAGGGGAAAGGGGAAGGCGAAACTTGGCGTTTATTCGCCCTCCGCGGTGGCCTCTTGGAGAAGTGCTCGTTTAGAAAATTTTAATTAATTACACGTAACGGAGTAAAAAAAAACTTACATTAGACAGGGAATAGGAGGGGCGAGGGCTCTTTATATTCGAAAAGAGCAATTTTAAGCTGCCAGAAAAAGAATACAAGGGTATAAAAAACACGCTTCCCTAACACCCTCTCTCCCACGAGAGAGGAGAGAGAGAGAGAACAGTGTCGGCCGTCGGGGGGTGAAGTTAAGCTGCTGACGTCCGGTGGTGCGGAAACTGTGGATCGCCCCGTCGCCGGGCTGCCGGCGGGTATTAGCGACCTGCCACCCCCACATCCACCACCGCCAGCTCGGTCTTTTTTTCCCCCCTCTTTTATTCGCCTGCCCGCAGCGGGTGTCGCGCCAGCTTTCGTTGCGTCGATTAGCGCCCCCTTTTAAGCGGCCGCGGACCGCCGGCTCCAGAGAGTGGCGACACGGGAACACACTCGCGAAATTTCCGGGAGGAGGAAACGTCTGTGTAAGCCGACGCCGCTGACAGCGCATGCCGCGTGCGCGGCCAGCTGTCCGTACAGCGGCGCGCGCTCGCTCCGCCCTGCTGAAACTGCAGCTCCGCGGCTGGCCGGCAGAAAAATCCACAATGCTCGTAGCCGAGGTCTCGTGGATTACCGGCCCGTGTAGGAACTCCCACGGACCAGAGTTGGTTTCCACCGCGGACGCTGCCAGACCAGAGTGTGAGAAGACTGTACTCTCGTGTGGAACGTGATTCACCTACAGAGTGTTCAGAGTGATTTCAGGTGTGCCGCAGGGGAGTGTCGTAGGACCGTTGCTATTCACAATATACATGAATGACCTTGTGGATAACATCGAAAGTCCACTGAGGCTTTTTGCGGATGATGCTGTGGTATATCGAGAGGTTGTAACAATGGAAAATTGTACTGAAATGCAGAAGGATCTGCAGCGAATTGACGCGTGGTGCAATGAATGGCAATTGAATCTCAATGTAGACAAGTGTAATTTGCTGCGAATACATAGAGAGAAAGATGCCTTATCATTTAGCTACAATATATCAGGTCAACAACTGGAAGCAGTTAATTCCGTAAATTATCTGGGAGTACGCACTGGGAGTGATTTAATATGGAATGATCATATAAAGTTGATCGTCGGTAAAGCAGATGCCAGACTGAGATTCATTGGAAGAATCCTAAGGAAATGCAATCCGAAAACAAAGGAAGTAGGTTACAGTACGCTTGTTCGCCCACTGCTTGAGTACTGCTCAGCAGTGTGGGATCCGTACCAGATAGGGTTGATAGAGGAGATAGAGAAGATCCAACGGAGAGCAGCGCGCTTCGTTACAGGATCATTTAGTAATCGCGAAAGCGTTACGCAGATGATAGATAAACTCCAGTGGAAGACTCTGCAGGAGAGACGCTCAGTCGCACGGTACGGGCTTTTGTTGAAGTTTCGAGAACATACCTTCACCGAGGCGTCAAGCAGTATATTGCTCCCTCCTACGTATATCTCGCGAAGAGACCGTGAGGATAAAATCAGAGAGACTAGAGCCCACACAGAGGCATACCGACAATCCTTCTTTCCACGAACAATACGAGACTGGAGCAGAAGGCAGAAACGATAGAGGTACTCAAGGTACCCTCCGCCACACACCGTCAGGTGGCTTGCGGAGTATGGATGTAGATGTATATGTAGATCAGACGCCTAGGTGTGATGATGATGTTTGGTTTGTGGGACGCCCAACAGCGCGGTCATCAGCGCCTGTACAAAGTCCCAATTTTTACACAGTCCAATTTTTTACACTGTCCAATCTAGCCAGTGTGATGAATGATGATGAAATGATGAGGAGAACACAAACATCTAGTCCCTGGGCAGAGAAAATCCCCAACCCGGCCGGGAATCGAACCTGGGACCCCGTGATCAACAGGCAGCAATGCTAGCCACCAGATCACTAGCTGGAGACACGTCTAGGTGTGACAGATGACTTCATAGTGCAAGATGACTGGCCTTCTGGCATTGGACGAATCTTATATTCTTTTCGTCTGAAGCATGGACTACAGCAGGAAACGTATTCCAGATATCACTCCTCCCCTGATTTAACACATTTGCCACCGCGTACTTTGTATCAATTAATTTTCGTCTTACACCCTCTACCGTCTCAAAAAACACAGTTTTGTCAAGGCCGTCTGATCTCGACAGTAGCTCTTTTCACCTTTTCACTGCTAGTTTACGGTAGCTAAATCGTGTACTCATCTTCAGTACTAACGATAGGTTCAAAAATGGTTCAAATGGCTCTGAGCACTATGGGACTTAACTGCTGAGGTCTTCAGTCCCCTAGAACTTAGAACTACTTAAACCTAACTAACCTAAGGACATCACACACATCCATCCCTGAGGCAGGATGCGAACCTGAGACCGTAGCGGTCGCGCGGTTCCAGACTGTAGCGCCTAGAACCGTAACGATACGTCACTAAACGCCTTACACCCCTGCGTGCTTCAATAATAGAGAGTGACGTGACGAGTACGGAGCGACCGCAGCGCCGCAGTTCTCATTCTCGTCATACTCTGGGAACTACATCGCGAACGGAGGACGCGCCTCGGCACTGATTTAAAGGCATCGACTTGATTTGTGAAGCACGCAACCCGCAACACAAGACTCGGATTCTCTCCGTTTCTGGTTTCTAATATGTGGGTCACAGAATGCCAATAGACCACTGACTCTCAGTGGCATAACTAAAACAAAAGGACGCCTAATGTCGTTAACAAAAATTTTTGCCTCCAACAAAAGTTGTTACTCCTCACATGAGGCCAGCCGGGGTGGCCAAGCGGTTCTAGACGCTACAGTCTGGAACCGCGCGACCTCTACGGCCGCAGGTTCGAATACTGCCTTGGGCATGGATGTGTGTGATGTCCATAGGTTAGTTAGGTTTAAGCAGTTGACCTTAGAAGTTAAGTACCATAGTGCTCAGAGTCATTTGAACCATTTCCTCACGTGATTTATTACCCCCAAGAAGTTTGACGCAAAGACTTCCAAATACCCTGTAATTTACTTTCTACACATTGCCTTACTTATTACCTCACTGACTGGCTAGTCACTATCGACCTCCAAGCTAACGTAAGAGGGGATAAGCCTTTCTGGAGCGCAAATGCAGGTAAATTATTTCAACGTTTAGTTTGGGAGCAGTTTGAGTCTTTGCAGGAAGGTCGTCGTTGTCGGGTTTTGAAAAACGAGGAAGTATGATGTATACTGTTCACGGACAATGATAGTTCAAAGTTTTCTGAGGCTCGTGTTGCGGACAGAATTGTGTGGAAAACAATGACGTAGGTAAGATTGAGGGAAATGTGTTTCATATGATTACATACAAAGTTTCAGAAAGGAAGTACAGACGGTAACCGTGGCACGTATTAGACTGTTGCATGTGTTGAGTTTAGTATAATCTATCCTGGAGCAACAAAAAACTACTAATTTTACGTTAATTGTGTTTCAAAATTATCAAACAGAATGCTTTAGCAGCTGCATTCATATTGAGAAAAGAAAGAAATCTGACTGATGGAAAGACAACAATAATTGACAACTATAGGTAACCAAGCAGTAATCAAAGTCGATTGCGAACTTGAAAATTAGTTAAAGGATATGTAAAAACTTGGTCCGAGCTAATAACGGAAGAATGGAACAAAAATAAATTAAAAGAAGACCTTTCTCAAAGCTGAATCAAGGAGGTTTGTCATAGGAAAATATTCACAAGTGGGTTTGTGCGTTCCGTCTTTACTTACTGGTAATTCGGGCTAGTTTCCAGAATCGCGTCTTTCTTATGCTGAAAACCGTATGTATTTCTTGGGCCCACGGTGCACGAAAAAGAAACACAGTGAGTTTTGCATGACTCCTGCCCTTTCAAGAGTCGCCCAACCCTACAGTTGGTTAAAACGGTTCTGGAAACGTCGAAGCGTACGACAGTGCTCACCTTTCGGCAGATTTGCTCAAGTCCCTGTAGCGACAACTCTCTGCCCCTTACACTAGAGCACATTGGAGTACAGTGTAAAGTCCTCGAAGTGCGTAAAAAGGATGAGCTGTTTTATAATGAGTGCTTGCGGATCGGTACGTCCAACAAGCGTCACGTTAGAGAGAATGTTTCAAGAAAGATAACCATAAAAAAATTGCAGCTTCGCAAGAAAGCTCGCATTAAAATGGATAGTATCCAAAGCATTGCTGCATCATAATTCAGAGTAAACTTCACCCAGAAATTACTGACTGGTTTCACGGAAAGAATATAGCCAGCTAGTCCAGATATTCTTAATGGAATACAAGACCAGCCGTATCTCGTCATTCCAGAATGTGCGACTTGGCGGTTTGGTCCTTTCCCCTGTTGGAGGTTAACGTATCCTCGACTGTGAGGCAGAGGCAGGTAACATAGTAAAGCGTAATGGTGTGGGTAGTTACTGTCTATTGTCTTTAGCGCTGTGAAGCATTCGTCTGAAATAATCTGGGAAACTCCGGATATCTTATGTGGGGAGAAGGTATGATCTTAGCTTCTTTCATGTAGGATTTTAGTTCCATAGGTAATTAACTACGTTGTTCAGTAGAACGTTAGGAGCAAAAGTGAATGTGAATGGGCATTTTATAACTGCAAGAAATTACTCGTAGATTCCTCACAAAATAACGATACAGTTGCAAAACCAAAATGAAGAATTTGGAAGACGTTGAAACGTCACTTGAAATACTTTTTTACACATAAATATTAAACATTCGTCTCGAATTGCTTGCAAAAGCTTAGTTATGAAACTAATGATTTTCTCGAGATCGCTTATAACTTGCGACAAATTTGCGTTATACACAGTAAGCAATGATCAAACGTATTTTCCATGGCAAAACGTGCATTTAGGGCAGCATGGAACCACAACAAACATCAGTGTCAGCAACTATAAAGCCTAACACGACAAAACAGAGAGAGACATAAACGTACGAGGATGATGTCATCAAAAGAGGTAATGAGCAATCTTAAGCGACTGATTTCACCGTATAACATATCTGTATCGTTTCTCTACTGCAGGCTTCATAGATAGGTACCTATATTTCCGAAAGCTGTTATTCAACTGTCGTCATAATTCGCAGACTATTTTATGGCGTGAAGTAAACCTCTTCTGCACTTTGATACAAATACCAAGGAAACAAAAACCCACAAATTAATGTGGAAAAGTCTCACGAATTATGCGTGGAACTCAAAAACTTCCCACGAAGCTAATCTCTTTGATCGTAAATGAGGGAGAACATTTCAACGACAGAACAATGCACTTCAACGTTGTCATCAGACCTGTTAGCCATTTGCGTAGACCAAACAAGCAAAGTGGGGCAGTGTTAAGACTCTCATTCGAAAAGACGGCGTTTAAAATTCTTATTTAGCTTTTTTTCTTTTCCCTAAATCGCTTAGCCATATACCAGATTGGTTCCTTTTAATACATCACGAACATTTCGCTCCTCGCGGCTCTGCAATCATAGCCCATGCTTCATCTCTAAAGACATCACCGTCGACGGATCTCTATTCTTCCTTTATTTTACTTGAAGAAATACGGCAACCACCCACTTTGTTGCATAGATGTATTCATACCAAGATGCGGCTTGGGCTTTCATCCAACTTCAGATGGCATAATATGATTATGTCTCCGTCATTACAACGTTTTCATCAGCCAAAGAACCTATTCACGACGATATAAATGTATCAAGTCAATTGATGATGGGAAAAAGTCCCAAACGAATCTTGATACAAATAAAGTTATATAAAAAGTGGCTGGTTGCTGTAATTCCTTAGGTACTTCAATCCACGTATCCAGTTAACTCAACCACCATTAAGACGAGTAAAATAAAGTCCCTCCCTCCCCTTAAACCATTTTATAAAAACTTGTGACATTACGATACACAACGTGCTCATGGTGAACAGTTCTGCACAATGATTTATTTATATGTTTTCAGATATTGCCACTCTTTAGTCTCCAAGAGTGCAAAAAGAATGAAAAACTAGTTGATTAACATAGGGTCTTCGACTGGGTCATTACAAAAGGAATACAAGTTCGGTTAAGTAGTAACAACAGGGAATGATTTCGGTCGATTCATTATCAAATGAACAATCAGGACATGTATCTAATGCAGATGCTAAATTTTTATCTGTCGTTATAAAGGTCTTCTTCGACGACTTTCACAGTTGAAATACCGTGTGTGATTGGAACAGTATATACATCGGCACAGACTAGCTTTCATACAATGAAGATGCTTTTGTGGAATAGAAATGAAAATGTCAGAGTAATGACGAATGTGACTTCTTGATCAAGTATGGTCCCCTACCACTCGAGGAAAGATGAATGTCAAGACATCAACAACGGTGTCATGCGGCGCGATTAATGTTTTAATAGTGTTTCAAAAAGAAAGACATTTTGATCGCTGCATTTTTTACCGTTCAAAGACGGAAACTTATCAGATATTTTAACACTTGCCAATACCCAATTGTAGCTGCCAAGAAGAGCATTTAGCAGACAATGATGTAATATTTTTGTTGATGTGTTTGAACACAGCGTACTCACAAAATCTGGCTACGTCGGTGACGACAACAGGATCACTTACCTGAAAAAAAACAACAGAAAAACAAGTCAAATAGATTTCAATATAGTAACTTTGTGACGGACTAATATTATTAAAAAAGAAAGAGGGGAGATGAGTCAAAGAAGAGTAAAGTACATCAACTACGGTATTTCAATATGGGTCTCAGTAATACAAGTCTAAGAACATGCAATATCTCTCTGTTTACCTTCTTAGCTCCTCCCCGCTATTTTGAACCTACCTGTAGCCAAAAATTTTTGTACGCAGTTACCTTCCCTGAACTACAACTCCAATTAAGAATAATCATTGCGAAGTCACTTTCTCCTCCTTGTGCAAGAGGGCCTCAATTTGACAACAATAAGCGCCATGCACAGTCAGGTTTAAATTAGCTGGTATCTGACGTTTCAGGTCCCAAATTACGACATTGTTGTGACAAGTAATGTCTGGATGTGGCCTCCGTAGCACTCAGCGTCGGTTAAAAATAGCTTTACAGGTACCATCAGCTACAAAACTCACATGAAAAAAAAGGTAATTGAAATTCACGTACTGTATGGATTTTGACAGTGCCACCAAGCATTTAATAACTCTGTTCTTATTATTAATTAAGCCCGAGGTACAGCCATTCTTTTTAACTACAGAAATTTTCAAGCCTTGGAAATAGTTTCGGCCTTATCACGCTAACCTAAAAAATAACTGAACTCGTTGAAACGCATTTTTCTTTCTGTAGGTAACCATAGTGCCTCACTTGGAACCGCATCTTTCCAGTTTTTTATCGCACAGAGTTTGATACAGGGTGGCAATTACTGAACTATATGAAAAAAAACTTTATTTAACATCTAAACGTCACTAAAGATATTCAGATTTAGGTTGTGACATGTTCAGTATGCCTGCCATCATTGACGATGATGTGGCACAGACGAACAGCGAAATCCTGCATGATCCGCTGAAGTGTCGGAACATCGATGCTGTCAATGACCTCCTGAATGGCTGTTTTCCTCTTAGCAATAGCTTCGGGGTTATTCCTGTACACCTTGTCTTTAATATAGTCCCACAAAAAGGAGTCGCATGAGTTCAGATCCAGAGAACCTTGCGGCCAATAGAGGCCCAAGTCAGTGGCCTCTGGGTACCCCGGAGCCAGAATGCAGTCCTCGAAGTGCTCCCCCAGGATATCAAACACTCGCCTGCTTCGACGCGGTCGAGCTCAGTCTTGCATGAACCACATATTATCGAAATCAGGGTCCTCTGGATAATGGGGATGAAATCATCCTCCAAAAGATTCACGTACCGTTCGGTAGTCACCGTGCCATCAAGGAATATCGCACCAGTTATTCCGTGACTGCACATTGCACGCCACACAGTCACCCGTTGAGGGTGAAGAGATTTCTCGATTGCGAAATGTGGATTCTCTGTCCCCCAAGTGCGCCAATTTTACTTACTGACGAACTCATCCAAATGAAAGTGGGCTTCGTCGCTAGAGCAACCATACTAATTCCCATCATGCTCCGCGGCCAACCGTGCAGTTTGAACGTCCTAAGGCAAACCATTCAGACGTTGTAGCGGTTTTATTTCATATAGGTCACCGTGCATATAAAGGGTGAGTCACTCACTATTGCCACCCAGAATAACTCCGAAAATATGATAACAGCTGAAAAGTTTGTCGGACAAAAATCGCATGAGACAACGGGGTCCATAATATGACGTTGGATTTTTTGTTGCTATGTGGGGTCGCGTCAGAGATATAAAGGTCAACGTTGTTTTTGTTTTTTTGTTTTTGTTTTTAATGGGTTGGTATAGTTTGGTACTTATTTTTCGATAGCGGCTATCGAGACGAATCCAATGATGTGTAAAAGTAAGGTCTTTGAAGGTCAACGAAGGTGAAAAAGGTGGCACGAACGTCCATTTACAGATGGTGTTCGAAGTGATGACCACTGGTATCAATGCAGTGCTGCAATTTTCTTATCACGGATTGAGTGGTATTCCTCATCACTTCGGCACTTATCGAAGCACATGCTCCGACAATTCTCTCTCGTATATGGTACGAATAGTAAATATTCGCCGAATACGGTGTAGCCATCTAACATGCAACTGACATGTAAACACCATTCGACGGTTTCGCAATACAACACTAACTAGTATCGTCGTATCACGCGAATGTGAATGATGTATTCCTTTGAGGAACAGGTCGACATGCTTCTCATTTACGGGGAAAGCCAACGAAATTCATTGAGAGCTAGAGACTTATGCGCTGAAAGATATTCTCAACGTACTCACCCTATACGTCGTACGTTTAAACATGTGTATAATAAATCGAGAGCAACTGGATCTTTAACGCATCGGTAACATATCCCAAAAAGGAAAGTACTAACGAGGAAACGGAAATTGGTACTCTTGCCACTGCGGTTCGAGATCCTTCGTGTTCTGAATTGCCATAAATATCATCTTTACCAAATCAGTCTCCACCCAGAATTAACTGGTACGGATTGTATCCGTCGCATTGATTTCTGCCGATGGGCTCAACTTCAGATTCAGAGGGATGAAGCGACCCCACGTAGTGAAAAAAAAAAAAAAAAAAAAAAAAAAAGTCGTATTATGGCCCCCGTTGTCCCGTGCAACTTTTGTCCCACAAACTTTTCAGTTCCAGTCATACTATCGGAGTTATTCTAGGTGGCAATAGTGACTCATCCTGTATAAGCTTGCAATTTTGTAATAATTTAACTAGTTATAAATATGAAGTTTAAGACTTCTATGTCCTAAAAAAAACTGAAATTCACATGTGGTATAAATCTCTGAAATGTGTGGAAGCCTGTCAGTAATCTATAATTATTTTTAATTAGGGACGGCGTACTTTTTTCTTGAAATGAGTGAAATTTGCACTTGATACCTGGCAGCCTTAATGCTTTACGCAACACGAATGGCAATACAATGCCACCTTGCTATTAGACTACTGCTGGAGGCAGCAGTTTACCCTCCTCCTTGTCAAATTCCAATGAATTTAAATCGGTCTGTACTGACCAGGAAGTGTACGCCGCCATCTGTAATTTCCTTGCTGGACGAATACTGGCGACGAAAATTTCTCCCACCGTAAGAATTCGAGCCAGAAAGTTTCCTTCAAAAATGGTCCTTCGTCCATTTCAGCCACTTTATCGGTATATTTGTGTCGATGTGGAGGAGGATGATGAGACGCAATCTTCCTTCCTGATCTGGCTGAGAACTGGACGTAGCATTTTCTTGATTTCTCCAGATAAAGCGTCAGTGCTGACATAAAAAAAGTAGCTGTTACGACAGAGAGACAAAAAGCAAACAAACGCCTTGTGAGCAGGGTAGTGGGGTTTGTAGTGAGAGAGGTAGGAGCAGGAATGAAAACAAAGCTAGGGTCTGCATGAGCGCTGCTCAAAATCTGGCGCGAGTCGTCTCAGTGGCAAAGTTGGCAGTTCCCGAGCGGCGTCGCCGTCGCCACCCCGACCCCCAGAGGAGAGAGGCTCCTGCCAGGCGAGCAAAAACCGGCGCCGTCCGGAGTCGGGGGTGGCGTCGCGACGCCGGGGATGGGCGTCGCCCTGCCGCCCTGCAGCGGACAGGCGGCCTTTCTTACTGTCGCCGGCCGCCGGCGCTCATGTCTCATGCCTGAGAAGCTGAACGAACCTTTTTCGCCTCATTTATTCTCCCCGTGACTGCGGCCTTTTCGAGGAACGTCTCCCTGTCTCTAAACTCACGAAAGGGGGCACCAGTTTTGTGAACGGGTCGGTCTGTATGAGGTATTATTAAATCGCGTTAATCGATGGCGTCCTAGTAAATACAGGGATAACCCTAAATCCGCCGATTTTTTTTTAAATTTATTGGGTTTCGGGATGTGCCCACACACCCATCTCAATAGTTGAATGTTAGTTATGACGAAACGAACGTGAGGACAACGCAATGCCGTCCCTGAGCGGAGAAAATCTACAAACCGGCCGGAAATCGAAACCAGGCCGCTTCGGTTAGGAACCCACCTCACTAACCGTGCAGTTATCAAGGTACACACCGACAAAATTTCAAAGATCGTTCTGGATATTTTGGTATAATGTGCCCGTGGCCTCTGCTGGCCCTTTACGGGGTATTTTCCATTTCGTTTGATTTCTTATTCCCGTTCGAACATGATGACCGAGCGATGTGACGCAGTAGTTCGCAAGCTGGACTCGCATTGGAGTTCAAATCCACGTCCGGCCATCCTGATTGTTGTACATATGTGGTGCTGTGCTTTCGGACATGTCCGAAAGAACAGACATCGTTCTGATCTGGCAGCCATGATGAATTAAGACACATAGGACTTTGGCTGAAACCAGGCTTTGATTGAAATCAACTGCAAAAATTGAAATTTTGTCCCAGACTGGGAGTAGTACTCGGGTCTCCTGCTTACTAGGCAGGTGAAGACACAATGAAATTACAGACATTGGCTGCGAATAGGAATTGATAGAAATCGTCGGCGAAAATTTAAAATTTGTGCCGGACTAGGATTCGAACGTGGGTTTACTGCTTAGTAGGTAGATGCTCTGACCACTAAGCCATACAGACACAGAGGCCATTGCAAATTCACGGACTATCCTAGCACGCCTCCTGTCAGACTTAAATTCTGAACTTATCCACACACTACTAACGTAGTGCCCCTTAACCATTATCATCATTTTGTCGGTTCCAGCATGAGTTTGAAAGAACAGACACCACCCACACTACACACAAACACACCCACACACAGACACGTTATATATATAATTAAGGTGAGACCGACAATGGTCTCTTCAATGCTCACATCAGGTTCGAACCCTTACGGGAATCGACGAAATGCCCCGAGTAATGAGAATTGTGGGCAAGAGACTCTACATTAGTAGTGTGTAAATAAGTCAGAAATTGGGCCTGACGGGAGGCGTGCTATGGTAGTTCGTGCAGGTGCAATGACCACAGCGTCCATACGGCTCAGTAGTCAGGGCATCTGCCTAGTAAGCAGGAATCCTAGTCCGGCACAAATTTTCAATTTGCCCCTTTGATTTCAATCATGTCTGTAATTTCTTCGTGTCTCCATCTTGATTTAAGTTTTCCATGATTTCCCTAAATCGCTCCAGGCAAATACCGGGATGGTTCCTCTGAAAAGGGTACTGGCGATTTCCTTTCCCATCGTTGAATCAATCCGAGCTTGTGCTCCGTCTCTAATGACGTCGATTAACCCTGATCATCCTTCCATAACAGGCGATGACATACACGGTTTGTCCTCCAAGCTTAAGTTGAAATGGAGAAGAAGTGACAGGAATGGCAGTCGGCCCGGTTAACAACTATCACATTCAAGACTAGCGATTGCCTGTTGCCTACAGACCTTCAGGAAGGAACATAAAGAGAGGAGAGGAACCACTGAAAGAAAACTGGATATCAATAGCGACCTTCTTTGTGTTAGTGTGAAAAGTTACAGTGTTGATCTGGTGATGACGCAGTTGTAATAAGAATGCAAACGCAGCTGATGAGCAGTTTTCCGCTCAGTATATCCAGTTTACAATGGCCTCTGACCTCGAAAATTTCAGGACGGATCCACAGGCAACAAAAACGTCGGAGAGAGTATAGTTGTTTAACATATGCATGAAAATGGTAGGCTAAAGAGGAAAGAAGTGTAGTGATAGTACTAATTGTAGTATTGTGAATATACACGTGACCTACATAACTGACAATATAATTGGTGATTACCTAACAAGTTAATAATAATTGTAAAAAGGAAGCCCCTTGACAGGGCTACAACCCTGACTGGCGGCAGGGTACAGCCTTTCTTCGCCTCGCCGCCATAATTAGTAAGGTGTCTTCCCACCTCATGTGTCAGCTAACGAATTAAATGAATTCTTCTCTGCAGCTCTGAATACCAGCACGGCTGATAATTACCGTCCACAAGAATCCCCAAACAGGATAACTAACAACGATAGCTTCCATCTAAAACATGTAACAACAAATACTGCAAGAAAAGCAAATAATGAGAATCTCTTCTGATGCAATAGGCAACGACAGTATCGGTATAACCATGATTAAGAATGTTGCCGATATCTTAGTACCTGTCTTAACTGACATATTTAATTTTTCCCTCGTGAACGGAATATACCCCACTGCATGGAAAAGAAGCATAATTCGACCCATCCCTAAGATCGAAAACCCGCAACTGCCTAGTGATTACCGACCAATTAGCATACTGCCTGCTGTTTCCAAAGCACTCGAATAAATTGTTCATGACCAAATCACTGAACACTTGCATGAATTCAGCCTATATGACAAATTTCAATCCGGTTTCCGTAAACATCACAGCACAAACACTGCTCTAATTAAAGTAACAGATGACCTGAAATGTGCCATCGACAATCGAAAGGCAACAATATTGACGCTATTGGACTTCAGCAAAGCTTTTGACACTGTTAACTTTGACATATTGCTCAGAAAAATGCAACAGCTTAATTTCGCTGATAGTGCAGTTAGATGATTTGAAAGCTACTTAAAAGACAGACAGCAATGTGTTGTCTGCGTAAATGAAAAATCTTCCTGGAAACATGTTTCCTGGGGAGTGCCACAAGGATCAGTCTTAGGACCACTTTTGTTTTCTTTATATGTCAACGATATTTCGTCGGTTCTGTCCTCCTGTATATATCATTTCTATGCCGACGACCTCCAGCTCTACCTAAGCGTCAGACCTGAAGACGTAAACACTGCAATCGCTCAGATGAATGATGATGTGTCTTCGGTAGTGACATGGGCGAAAAGCCTGGGGCTTAAACTAAATGCAAAAAAGACGCAAGTAATCTTAATAGCCCATCAGAAATTAATAAGTTCAGATTTCCGCGGACGGCTACCTCCTATTCTACTCGACGGTACTCCAATACCATATCAGAAAACAGTGAAGATCTTGGGTGTAACTTTGGATGAGCATCTCAACTGGGCGGAGAATACAGTCGCAGTGTGCCGAAAGACGTCTGCTTGTCTCTATGCTCTCAAAAAGTTTCGGAACATATTTCCACAGGACTTGAAACGCCAGCTCGTGCAAGCACTCGTTCTACCGAACCTCCACTATTGTGATGTGATTCAACAAGGCACGAGTAGTGAAAACAAAAGACGGCTAGAGCTAACCATGAATGCCTGTGTGCGTTACACCTGCAACATTCGCCGATATGATCATGTTAGTGCTTCATACGCCGAGCTAAAGTGGCTGCGGCCGGACAAATTGCGTGACTACCACACTCTATGTCTACTTCACAGACTCCTCGTCTCGCAAGCACCCCAGTACCTTGCTTCAGAGATTAAAAACCTGTCATGCCATCATAATCGAAACACGAGGTCACTCTTATTTGGTATCCTAACTGTGCCCACTCACAAAACAAAAACTTTTGCAAACTACTCCTCAGTTGCCGCTGTCCGCCTCTGGAACAAACTGCCCCTTACCTTGCGCAAAATTCAATCTCCTGCTGCTTTTAAGAAGAAATTGAAGCATTTCCTACTATCATTCTCATAAAGTTCTGCACAAAATTAATGTACCAGGCCAATCCTCTCATCTGTCAAATAGCAAAGCTAGCGTCTTCTATCTTGCTCCTGAGATGCCTTCCCCTTCATCTATCTCTATTAGCCAGGCAATCTTCTTTTCCTTTATATTTCCTTAATTATGTTTCATCATGTCTATTCTTCTCCTCCCTTCACCATGAGTCTCCCTTATACTCCCTGCTGCCAGCACTCCTATGTAAAATTTGTCTCTTCAATAATGTCTAATTATAACAGTACTTATGATCTACGAATATAAACTCTATATGTATGTATTTTTTCAGGTGTACCTTTCTAATTGTTTATTTCACTTTTTGTACCAGATGTAGTTTAACATGCCTACTAAAACGTATGAATGTAAAATAAATAGAATGCCTGGTTAGATGTAAGAGAGGGCCTGATGGCCCTAATCTTGCCAGGTTAAATAAATCAATAAATAAATAAATCTCCCCAGCCGCTTTTTATCGCCGGGAGAGAACTCCGAGGCCGAGTGGGTGAGGAAAAATCGACAGCCTATCTGGGATTAAGCGCGGGAACTACAGAATTAGAGACTAGATCTCTAGCTACTAGGCAACCATTGCCACAAATTATAATTGTAGAATTTTGTAATAGTGGTACATAGTTGACAGTAATTATCATTTCATACGGATACATGAATGTGAAATAAATATATTTCCTATTAGAGGAACCAAGGTGAGCAGCCGTTGTCTACTGGATATGTTCAGCTCAAAACTGAAAATCAGACGGTGACGTTCACAGGGACTATCCTATTCACTCACTGATGAATGTGGATTACCAGCACAGTCAGAAAGATCGATAGATAGATAGATAGATAGGGAGAGAGAGAGAGAGAGAGAGAGAGAGAGAGAGAGAGAGAGAGAGAGAGAGAGAGAGAGCGAACTAATACAAACAAGAAATTATAAATGAAGGGACGTATGTGTGTATGTATGTTTCACATCTCCTACTAAACCACTGCATCAATTGCACCTATACTTGGTACACATACTACATTTTTCCCGAAAAAAAAAAAAGATTACATGGGGGTAAGAACCATGTAGCTCCTGTAATGGTGGGGGTGGGGGTGAAAAGGTCCTGCATGACTCGTTTGTTGTGTGGAGAGTATGAGAATGCACTCCAGGAGTTATACGTGTGGACAGGGAAAGCTGAGAAGAAAGAGGTGGAGGTGGAAGTCAAATAGGAAGGAGTAGGAAGAGAAAGTCAGGAGAAGAGAAAATGGACATAGAAATAGGGAGACGTGGAGAGCGACAAAGAGAAAGGTGGGAGAAAGAGATGTGACAGAGAGAAAGAGGTAGATATGGAAAGAGAAAAACGTGATGAAGAGAGGGGGGAAGAGGAAGCATGGAATGTGCTGGGTATTTTTATATATAAAGTGTGTGTGTGTGTGTGTGTGTGTGTGTGTGTGTGTGTGTGTGTGTGTGTGTGTGTTTGTGTGGGTGTGGGTGTGCGCCCGCGCATACGTGTGGAAGTGTAAAAAAAGCCCGTCTTACTAAGATCCTTTAGAGGAAATTTAAGCAATAACAACTTGGAGCATTCTCACGTTGGCACGTAAGAGAGACTGTGGGTTTCAGGATATACAATGGTCGCGCTCAAAGCAATTGCGGAGCCACCAGAAACGAGAAAGTTATTTAGAACAGTGATTACTTCCCTTTGAGAGGAATCTTTTATCTCGCGGCGTTAGTTTTATCTCGTAATACGGACATTATCCGGCCTTTGCAGATAACAGCAATTTCTGCGGTGGAGAGCGTTCCGAAATTACCCTCTCTGCGGAGCTCTGCGGGGAAGGGCACGCCGCCCCTGGGAGGTAACGCGGACTTCGATGGCGCGCGCGCCAGAGTTTCAAAGCGGCGGAACTACTTTGTCGGAATTGGAACACGGCACTGCGTTAAGTTTTATGCCTGCCCTGTTTGATCTCTCCGCGAAGACTCTTCCATTCGGCGTGTGCCCGGAGTATTGCATGTATTACACTCCCTCCGACAGCAAAAGGGACCATTCAGGCGGCGGGCAATATTCGTCCCATTCCGGCGGTATAAAGTGGAGCGCCTGCCGCCATCGCTGCCGCCGACCTGGAGAACCCTTTGCGCTGGAGTGGAGTATAAGCGCCGGCAGCGCAAACGCGCAGCCGGAGCGCGCGAGATGTGTACATTTCGCAGCCATCGCAGTCAGCTCCCGCGTCATAACGGCGCACGTTAAGACGCAACGCCTCCAGCCGCCGCGCATCGCTGGCTGCATACAGGCGACCTCGCACAGGCGTTTCCAGGAGGCCAGGTGCTCGTCTACTCGCCGAAGAAGCATGCTTCGGCCGGCGGGTGTCAGCGACGGATTTTGGTGCGAAGGAATGACTATAGGTGGATAGCTAGGTACGGGACGAATTGCATACTTGTCTTCCAATTTTCAGAGTGCAGAAACATTAAAATATGTACTTCCGGTTTATGCATGTACAATCGTGGACAATACGAGAGAGACCCCTCGCCTTTTCGTTATGCTGATCCGCACAGCTTTAAAGTCTGCTACACAGCACAACAGGCAAGGCGACGAAGTGCTACTAACATACTATGCACTGGCGTGAAATTGATAAACTATTCGAACTTTGTCAGACTGTTTTCAATCATGTGTAAGACTATATGAATGCTGGTTAGTGTGTTAAACACAACACGCGAATATAAGATATAAATGAAAGAAGAAACACTAATTAGAATGAACTGTACTAATGCAAATTAATTTCAGCTTATCGAGATAACACAACTGTTCTACTAAGACAAAGTACCCCAGATCGTTACGAATTAGCTAAGCCGGCCGAGGAGGCCGAGCGGTTCTAGGCGCTTCAGTCTGGAACCGCGCGACCGCTACGGTCGCAGATTCGAATCCTGACTAGGGCATGGATGTGTGTGATGTCCTTAGGTTAGTTAGGTTGGTTCAAATGGGTCTAAGCACTATGGGACTTAACATCTACGGTCATCAGTCCCCTAGAACTTAGAACTACTTAAACCTAACTAACCTAAGGACAGTACACAACAACCAGTCATCACGAGGCTTTAAGTAGTTCTAAGTTCTAGGGGACTGATGACCTCAGATGTTAAGTCCCATAGTGCTGAGAGCCATTTGAACCATTTTGAATTAGCTAAATATCATGCGCATTCGGCCGCGAAACGGTTTGTGTCTACTCTCAGACTAGTCATAGTGGATTGCCGTTGCTGGCCTACCATGAATGTCTGCAAATTTAGCAATGCGTAAAGATTCATATCTAAATTCAGTTAAAAATCATTCAGTGCCACACGTAAGTCAATTCAGTTATGGACAGAAGCGGAAAAAGGAAGCCAGTAACAAGTATGAAATTCTGCAAGAGTTTCATATTGACATCCACAGGGCGCCAGTACAGAATAAATATAGCAATAAAACGTATTGGAGGCGCGAGAATTTCTTAAAATTGCTTTACTGATAGTCTATCTGCCTCCATCGAGACTAGAACCGAAAACAAACCAGACCTCCCTTGCAGTAGCAAACACCTTTCGCTATGCTAGCAGGCAACCCAGGCAAACAGCCCTCTATTATTACCCCAGACATGAATAACCCAGCAATTTCGCAAAGAAAATGGCAAAATGATCTGCAGTTTCTGTTGCATACAGCTGTCTGGACTCAAAAACATGAATCTTCTACTTTTATGTCACCGTTTATGTGACAATCATTCGGGATGTTTATCGAAATAACGAAATAGTGTTATTAGCGTGTAACGGCAACGGGTTCTACACAACGCTGGTGACTACTTTGATGGACAGTAACAGGTGCAAACAAGTAACTCTTTTGTATCGGTTGTGAATAAATAGTTGCCACTATTTAAGTTCCAAACCTCGTATAGTCTTACATATGATTGAAAACAGTTCGTCAATTCCACGCCTGTGCGTAGTATGTTGGTAGCACTTCGTCGCCTTGCCTGTTATACTGCGTAGCAGACTTTAAAGCTGTGCGGATCAGCATAACGAAAAGGCGGGGGTCTCGCTCGTTTCCTCCACGGCTGTACAGTATCTAGCCAGTCGCTTTTTCAATTCGATACTCAGACACAGGTGTTACAGGAACATTATATTCTGTACCATGTGTAGCTAGACGCTAAGGTCGCGGTGCTGGAGGAAATAACGGAAATATAGGCTCAAGTTGGCGAATTGTTTTCGAAACGAAAAGGTAATTATGCTTTAGGATACTTACACTGCACTGCCTCATAGTATCCTCAACAATTTTATTCCAATAACGCACAGCTTACACACACACACACACACACACACACACACACACACACACACACACACACTTGCTTTCACAGTAAGCAAACAATGAAAGCAAGCACAAAGGGTACAAGGATGCTGGATGACACACACTGCTGCACTGCAATCTTTAACGTGAGTTGCATTAAACTACAGAATAAAATATTTTCAGGCATAGATAATCGATTTAAGTGAACATTGCAAGCTGTACGTGTTTCCATACGTAGACGATATACATGTTATATGGATCAAAAAAGATACAGATAAACAAGAGTGATGGTGCCCACATCTCGTGGTCGTGCGGTAGCGTTCTCGCTTCCCACGCCCGGGTTCCCGGGTTCGATTCCCGGCGGGGTCAGGGATTTTCTCTGCCTCGTGATGGCTGGGTGTTGTGTGCTGTCCTTACGTTAGTTAGGTTAAAGTAGTTGTAAGTTCTAGGGGACTGATGACCATAGGTGTCAAGTCCCATAGTGCTCAGAGCCATTTGAACCATTTGAAACAAGAGTGACATACTTACTACGTAATCAAAATGTGAGTTACTAGCGTATGTTAACTGAGGAAAATAGCTCTTACGTGAACAGAAAAATGAGAGTTATTAGCACACACGACACACCGAAACGAACATGAAAAGCTATATAGAAACGAATGTGTGTGTATCAAGAGTGCTGTGGAAGACCGTGGGCGACTATAACAAAACTTGGTACACATAGCACTTTCTGCCGGGAGACAATTAACGTGGGGGTTTCATCTAGTGTTAGTAGTTATTTTCTGTTTAGTTTTGGTCATGTGTAACTGGAATTGAGGAGGTGCTGCCGTTATCGTTAAAAGAAAGAATCTTACTCGAATGGCATTGGACACATTCTTGTCATGTCTGTTGCTGTAATTTGTCTTCTTCATGTGGATCTGTTAAAATCTAATTTCTTCATTTCACCATAATTAGAAACTCCTGAATAATGTATAGCTTGCTTTTAAAAGTTAGTCGCTCTCTTTTTCGAACTATCTTTTCTGGTAATGTTCCTTCTAGGGCGTCTAGAGGGAACTGATTGTGTGTATTATCCGAAGAATCTACTCGTACTTTTTTCGCTCTATTGTTCTTCTAAATGACCTATCTTCGTCAGTTTTTTTGCAAGACTTCCTAGTTGGTGGTTTTATGACCTCTTTATCTTATTCTTCAAGAGATTACATTTCATTTTTGCCTCTATCTCATGTTTCTCAGCCAAAAAAGCGAATTTCTTCATTTGACCATAATTAGAGACCTTTGTTTAATATACAGCTCGTTTTAAAAGTATTATATCACGCTTCATCTTTAATATTTCTGTTTGTTCTTGGTGTGGTTATGGAATTATTCTTATGTCTATACAGAATATTATAGCCGTTTATAACTTCCATTTGTTTGTTCCAGTATTTTGAAAGCCATGAAGTTGTCTTAAACGCGAAGGTTGGTTTGAAAACCACAGTGCTGTAACAGACACAGTTCTGTTGCAGGTTGTATGCCCGAGTCTTCTTTCTCTCTTTGAAGTGATTTACCAGCCGATTATAGAGACGACCAACAGTTAAACTCGGATTCCGAAGAACAGTGTGACTTTAAAATCTTTATATGAACAAGTTATTGCCGAATATGCAAGAAATAACACGTGAAAGAAATAAAATTATTAACTGAGCACGCCCTGATACCTCTTCATATCGGTAAATAACAAGAATTCACATCCTATAAAAATTTTATCGACACGTTTCAAGGCACGACCCATCGGAAGAACATCAGAAACAAACTCGATACAAATAGCCAACTCGATATAAATAGCCAGTCAAATGGTAAATCTGTGCCGATTTAATAGGGTTACCATTTGACACGATATTTTATATCAAGTTTGCTTCAGATATTCTGATGGTGGACCATGACCGGAAAGCGTCGATAAGATTTTTATAGCAAGCAGATATTTTTTATTTAGTGACCTAAAGCAGCGTTAAAGACGCTCTTAGTTAATCGTATAATGCACGCAGACCTCCTGCGCGACTCTATATCGAAAGGTAAAATAAAATGAAAGTAATCATTGGACCACCTGGGGATCTAACGGTGGAGTCAGATTTGTAATACAGTACTTTGTACTAACAAAGTTGAAAAAATTGGAAACAGCAAGGATTTTTGGAAGAGACATACGGTATGTGCATTCTCATCTACCAGATATATCAAAGCAGTGAAGAAAGAATATCTGCTCAGAATAAGATGAAACACAAGAGCTTTGATTGAACAGCTAACGAGTGTTGCTTTACGGATGCGATTATTCTGTGGATTTATCGCCGGCTGCAACCAATGGTCGCCAGTAGCAAGAAGACGGTCAAACGCCGCCAGCGGCGCACGCTAACACACGCCCCCTCCACCTTCCTGCCCCCACAGGCTGAATCCAAGAAGTTTCCTCGGCAAAACTGGATTTGACGGCGGCGAGAATCGGATACACTTCGGCGAAAAAACCGATTCCGAGTTCTGCTTAGAAGGAACAGCTGCCCGAGAGGAGTTTCAGAATGCCAAGTTCTTCTTTTTCCGGCGGGGAATATTCCCCCAACCTAGAAAAGAAAACTCTGCTCTCCGAACCGCTACAATCGAAACACACGACGGAAACTTCAGCAACGATTTGATTTTCGATAAAAGCATTCGGTCGATGTATGATTGTCTATGTATATTTTATGACTCCTTATTACGATTCGTCACATAAACTGCGGTAATGAACCAAGAAAGTTACAATGTTTCCGGATGTAAACAGTACACTAATGCCTTCTTCTCACCTCAGAAACAATAATTCTATGTCCTAGTCCCCACTCAAAGATATCGTATCTAATATATTTACGTTTCATGTTCTCTTTCTGGTTAACAAGCGGTGTTTTAAAAGATATAGTGAATATTTTCACCAATAATACTGCTGTCTACTAGGAACCGTGATTGTTTACCCAACTTAAACAAAGAACCAAAATAAGTCTTCATCCCTTATTCCATGTATGCACGACGGACTTTCTTATTTCACTATGAAGTGTCCTGCTCCTAATTGCCTAAAAAATGTGTCAGACACCCTGGAAAACTTAACGAATGTATTGTTTCTTCGTTTGTGTACCCACGTTTCTAATTATTTCTTACAGCAAATATGGTGCATCTTCAATTTCATCACTGCATTCTCTTATGTTCCTGCGCTTATATTTTTGTCAGAACCGTTACACTATGTAAACAGGTTGCAACGGTTTATCTATTATTGTCGAGTTAGTCACATTTCTGGCTTCTTTCGAATACATAACTGCTCCTGGAAATAATTACCTAAGGTTCATAGAAGTACATGATACTGCCTTCAGAGATTTTGATAAGGTAGTTCTCAACTGTCCAAGATACTAAACTAGTGCAAACAGATTCGTATTATTTTTTTCAGGGGATGTCTGAATAAAAATGTGAGGTTTTTGCAAATCTGCCACGACATAGAACTTCTGTTATGGAAACTAGACACTGATTAAATAACGCAGACTGGGCAAAGACTGGTGACTTACTTGAAAACAGGAAAATGGAAAACTATTATTTATATAATTTTGGAGAGGCTTTAACATCAGCAAATTGTAAAAAAATACGTCTTTTGTAACACATTCGTGGCTCAAATATTGAAATAAGGACTATGTATGCCTTAGTAAGAGTCCTTATTTCCCGTATTTTTAGGTTTAATATTGGCTGCCAAGGGTAGCGAAGGTGCCGTTCGTGGAAGACCGATTGTCGGAACCTCGAATGAAGCTTTCTAGGAAGCGGCTGCCGTCTTCCTTCTATTCGGCGATACGAAGCCGTAGGGCGACGCTCCCGCATTGGCAGGCCAAGCTGCAGTCGGATTGATGGGGAGGTACTCAATCTAAAATGAAAGACTGTTTCAAATGTTAGAAGCGTGATCGTCATCATTCATTCACTGAAGGTAACGCCTTGCTGATGTAGGCTTCCTACTCTGTCTGTTGCCATCTGTGCCACTCGATTCGAAGTGCCACAGTTCATACTATTAATTGCGCTTCCCAGCATGATAACAATGGGCCTCTCTCTAGATTTTCTTCTCTCAAAGGTGGTCATTATAAATTGTTAACGTCTAATTATTTGTATAATTAATTCAGTTTATTTCTCTGCAAAGTGTTTATCAACGTCCATGCTCCCTTTACTATTTCTACTACTTGTTTATTGGATTTTCTTCCAGTCCAGAATGTTTTTTGATTCTTTGTATTACTTCAAAAATTTAATCCTTTTTTCTACATCTACGTGAATACTCTGCTATTCACAAAAAAATGTCTGGCAGAGGGTTCAATGAACCACCTTCAAGCTGGATGTCCTGATTTCTCTTATTTTATCGGCATGATCATTTCTCCCTAGGTAGGTGGGTGCCAAACAGAATGTTTTCACAATCGGAGGAGGAAACTGATGATTGAAATTTCATGAAAAGTTCCCGTTTCAACGAAAAACGCATTTGTTTTAATGATTGCCACCGCAATTCACGTACCTTGTATGTGGCACTATCTCCCATATTTCGCGATAATACAAAACGAGCCGCCCTTATTTGTACTTTTTCGATGTCATCCGTCAGTTCCACCTGATGTGGGTCCCACACCGCACAGCAATACTCCAGAATAGGGCGGGGAAGCGTGGTGTAAGAAGTCTCTTTAGTAGACCAGCTGCACCGCTTAAGTGGTCTTCCAATGAATCTCAGTCTTTGGTTTCGTCTACCCACAACACTACGTTTGTGACCGTTCCAATTTAGGCTATTTGTAATTTTAATCCCTACGGATTTAGTTGAATTTACAGCCTTCAGGTTTGTGTGACTTATCGCGTAATCGAAGTGGATTCTTTTTAGTACTCGTATGAATAGATTCACACTTTTCTTTCATTCTTCTCGAGGACACACCCTTCACAACGATACATTATAATTTTCAAAGTAAGTATCTTGCAAATTTCTTCCTTACTTGGACATTGCCATGTTCTTTTGTAAATGAACTACTTCTATTTCTTTTGCCAATGATAATGCTCACTTAGTAGTGAAGCCACGTGAAATGTAAGCTTAGAGAAACTACTAAGTTCACATTTGACTAAATGAAATGCAGAAATTCTATGAAATAAGAACATGAGTTTTGAATTGGACCAGATAAGGCAAGCAAGGAAATTGCGTGTCTGAAAGGAGTGAGAACACGCGTAAATGTAGCAGCAGCTGGTGTACTGGGGATGTGGAACACAAGTTAAGGAAGCAGTCGATGGTACTAGAGTAACAGGTGGGTTTTGAAGAAAAAAACATTACTGATGACAAATAAACACAACCTGTGGTAAAGTACAAGATATATTGATGAACCAACGGGCAATGGATAACTAAGACAAACTCAGTCAGCATGAACTCAGAAGAAGGGAAGATTTAGGATTAATGCTCCGTCGTCGATGAGGTCATCAGTCTAGGGAAGAGTGTCGCCATAGTCAGTGGTATGGAACTGTTCCAGGATTCACCTTAATTGAGGTAGAAGCAATATGGAAAAACGGATGGGCGTAGGGGAATGCACATCGCTCTTCCCGAATGGCTCTCCAGTGTCATAGTCAAAAAATGTTCAAATGTGTGTGAAATCTTATGGGACTTAACTGCTAAGGTCATCCGTCCCTAAGCTTACACACTACTTAACCTAAATTATCCTAAGGACAAACACACATCCATGCCCGAGGGAGGACTCGAAGCTCCGCCGGGACCAGCCGCACAGTCCATGACTGCAGCGCCCTAGACCGCTCGGTGTCCTAATCGCTACGTCAATTCGCTCCATGTGTGCACAAACACAACACCATTAACAAATTAAATATCTATGAACAGAAAAGTAGTTCTGAAGTATTACAGTTCTTTTTTCATGCGCTATCCCGCAGAGAAGCAAAGAAGTGATGTTGGGCGAAATACCGATGCTGGTAGGTTATGTAACTACATTTCGTGATTTATGACCAGTGAGAGGCCTTTCGGTGAAGCGGAGAATGTTTCGTTACTAGAAAACTCCCTGTACGCTGTTTCTCAGTTTGTACATAGCAAGCTATCGTCTGTGAGGAAGATTATGTATTTTGTATGTGCTTATGGGGAGGGAGTGAGGGAGGGAGGAGAGATAGATAGACACATAGATAGATAAAGTGATAAAGAGAGAGAGAGAGAGAACTTACTGGCGTACTTTGCTAGTGTATCATATCGTCTTTACGTCTGCGCTGTTCTGTTGCGAATCTTTACAGCGACGGATATGCCGCTGCTTCCACAGTGTTTGGAAATATAAATTTTGTAAAGAGCTTAATAAAAATGAAATACCACTATAATCTACACGAGATATTTGCCGAGAAACAAACAAGTGAAGCTTCACGTACCTAGTTTTCAGCTAATTTGTGAATCTATACACATAAGTACGTTATTTGGTACTAAATATAGTCAACCACCTATTACATTTCTTAGTATATGACTGCTATCATGGAATATTAGGGGAAGGAATGTCCACCCCCGGTAGCTGAGTGGTCAGCGCGACAGAATGTCAATCCTAAGGGCCCGGGTTCGATTCCCGGCTGGGTCGGAGATTTTCTCCGCTCAAGGACTGGGTGTTGTGTTGCCCTAATCATCATCATTTCATCCCCATCGATGCGCAACTCACCGAAGTGGCGCCAGATCGGAAGACTTGCACCCGGCGAACGGTCTACCCGACGGGAGGCCCTAGTCACACAACATTTATTTACTTAGGAGAAGGAATACGGTCGTTTTCTTTGGCTGGTAGGTTTGTGGGGGTTGAAGGGACCAGAGTCGTTTTCTTTCTCCGCACTTATGTAATGTAAGTTAACTTGTTTTTTCTTCTTAAGAAGATTATCAATACTCTCGTGGATAGAAGGCTTAATGGACACATCATCGTTGCCAAGATTGTCTACCACGAATTCCACTGACCAACAGGGAGAAACGCTTTTGTGACGGCAACATCACTGCGCACAGGCGACCGTAAGACGGAGAGAGATGGAACTATTTGGATTGTCAACCTTCCTGGACTATGGAACGCTTATCTACTTTTACATATCGTAGTCCTCTCCTCTCTGTAGACGTACAAAAGTATAAACAGGAAAGATAACATGACCACTTTGAATTTCAAGTTATTTACATAACGTGCCGTTATCCTCCCAACTACACACTTGGCTTCCCTCATAACTCTGTTTACATACTTTATTAACGCAGCAGCGTCTGCACGCGACTCACACACAACCCCGCAGCAAACACCTGTCCACGGAATTTAACGAGTCGACCGCTCCTTAACTAGGTAAGAGGGAAAACGGGACGATACGGAGGATCTCTGACCTGGTTTCGCGCCACTCCGCGCGTCGAGCCATCGCGGAAGATCGGAAACGAAGATACGATTGTTTACAGTGAAACCATTTATTTTTAAATGGTACCAACAGAAAAATCCCCGTAAAGAAAATATTAGCGCTAGTGACAATGTTTGTTTTAAAGGGTTTTGAACCAGACCTCCCCTGTTGGCGGGACTGGTGACGGCGAACTCTGGCAGTCGTAAAATGAGGGCACGCTCTGTTTATGCAGCGAGAATTCCACTGGCCAAAGCAAACAAAAGGGCCGTATGATTATTTATTGAAATGCCGAGCTATATGTGCAGAGCTCCGAACAAACCGGCCGGAGAACGAGAGTGCCCGCGACATGTGCAATATTCATCGATACAAATAAAAACTTCACCGATGTTAGAGTGTTTACGCTGAAAATCAAACAAATGTTTTGCCCCTAAAGACGACGTATCCTCTGTGTTTGCGTAACAATGGCAGATCACGCCGAAAGCAAGATCATATTGTATCGACCAGAGGTCAACGAGGGTTTCCGAATCAGAGAGCAGTACACAGTTTATATCCAAAAAAGAATTCCCGCCACCCCGCGTGGCCTGCAGAATTGGAATGTAGGCATGGACACTTCTAGGGCAACAGATACAGTCAGGAAGGCCTCCAGAGGAAAGGTGATTGCTACAGGGGACTTGCAGTTGCCATGAACGCAAACAAACTTAACGCACTGCGTATAAAAAGCCGAGGAAATCCACTTCTGTTGCATTACACAATTTGCGACAATTCCCAGGAAACGGTTTCCTTCTTGAATGAGATTTTAACTCTGCAGCGGAGTGTGCGCTGATATGAAACCTCCTAGCAGATTAAAACTGTGTGTCGGACCGAGACTCGAACTCGGGAGCAGTTGCCCGAGAAAGGCAAAGGTCCCGAGTTCGAGTCTCGGTCCGGCACACAGTTTTAATATGCCAGGAAGTTTCAGTATCCATTTTTCTTGTTTTCACCAGCGCTTATCCCGCCTGGTACAAAATCCGCTTTTTCAGAATTTGATGAATTTATTTATCATTTAACTTTGCAGCCGGATGCCCTTTGTCACGCTACAGTAGTCATGGTGGGTAGTCGTGAAATCACGTGAGTCGTCTCCCTGTGAATCGTGTAAAATTTGTCCCTTGTGTTATCATATGTTATGTGTATATGTGACATATTCTCTCAGACGGAAATCGAGGATCAGCCCATGATTTGCCTAAACAAACCGCCTAAAACCTGCATCAAATTAATTGTACAAGAAGCTTGTGCCAGGCTGAGATTTAATGTGAGAAGCATAAGACACTGTAGGTCATCAGCAAATGAAGTGGCTTACAAAACACTTGTTCGAGCGATTCTTGAGAATTGCCGACAACCGTTGTTCCAGCACCGCATTCACGAAGGGAACAGGAAAATGGAGATCAGATGGTACCAGAATTACCATCTACCAAGTACCGTAAGACGACTTATGGTGTATAGATGTGATGGTGTATGAATAGAGATGATTGTTCCGGGTAAATGCAATGCAGACGTATACAGTTCCAAACCAGTAAATCACCAGTCTGATTCTCTTCCACTTCGAATTGTGACTGTTGATCATCTTTTGCTTTCATTCTTTTATCCGTAAAGAAGACAGTCGTAACATTCCTTTAAGGACTCTGATATCGACGCAGCCATACTTCAAATATTTAGATGTTTTAAAAGTGGGAGACAACTAACAGCTGACGGAAGGTGACGTTTGCAGCACTGATTTATGAGTAATGCAGCTGTAATACTGAAGAGAAGACTGTAAGTTTCTTGTATATTTGCAGGAACACTCTTCACAAAGATCCACATGCGACTATTTCCACCCCCCCCACACTAAAAAATTTTCCTGCTTTTCGGAAATGCAATGTTCTTATGACTTCTGGTCGTTCATATCTCCCAGCACTTTCAAGAGTAGGCAAGCACCTATTAGAGGTAATAAACTTTTTTTTCTGTACACGCTGAGGCATTTAGTGTTTATCACGAAAGATGAAGGCAGAACCTACGGCAACGCCTACAACGGTAAAGTCCCGAATGGTCTACAGGGTGTTACAAAAAGGTACGGCCAAACTTTCAGGAAACATTCCTCACACACAAATAAAGAAAAGAGGTTATGTGGACATGTGTCCGGAAACGCTTAATTTCCATGTTAGAGCTCATTCCAACGTGACCAAATTGTAAATTTTCACAATCATCATGTTTGGGCTGACGAGAATCCGCACGCAGTTGTGCAATCACGTCATCAACACAGATTTTCTGTGAACGTTTGGACAGGCATTGTTGGTGGTGTCTTGATTGGGCCCCATGTTCATCCACCTACGCTCAATGGAGCACGTTATCATGATTTCATACGGGATACTCTACCTGTGCTGCTAGAACATGTGCCTTTACAAGTACGACACAACATGTGGTTCATTCACGATGGAGCTCCTGCACATTTCAGTCAAAGTGTTCGTACGCTTCTCAACAACAAATTCGGTGACCGATGGATTGGTAGAGGCGGACCAATTCCATGGCCTCCACGCTCTCCTGACCTCAACCCTTTTGACTTTCGTTTATAGGGGCATTTTAAAGCTCTTGTCTACGCAACCCCGGTGCCAAATGTAGAGACTCTTCGTGCTCGTATTGTGGACGGCTGTGATACAATACGCCACTCTCCAGGGCTGCATCAGCGCATCAGGGATTCCACGCGACGGAAGGTGGATGCATGTATCCTCACTAACGGAGGACATTTTGAACATTTCCTGTAACAAAGTGAAGTCACACTGGTACGTTCTGTTGCTGTGTGTTTCCATTCCATGATTAATGTGATTTGAAGAGAAGTAATAAAATGAGAAGTAATAAAATGAGCTCTAACATGGAAAGTAAGCGTTGCCGGACACATGTCCACATAACATATTTTCTTTCTGTGTGTGTGTGAGGAATGTTTCCTGAAAGTTTGGCCGTACCTTTTTGTAACACCCTGTATACAGGTAAGCGAGAGGTCGTAGAACACTGAAGAGATTTGAACCAAGACACAACATTGTAAGCAATGATCGAAAACAACTTAAGCTGAATTCTCTCTCTCCCTCCTTAACTCCCGCCCCCTCCCTCCCAGGAGAAGCTCCAATGCATTTAACACAAGAAAAGAATACAAATGGTCAAGAAACAGCAGATATGCAGAAGGAACTGTACGAAAGATTACAATACATGACGGTGATGTTGATAATGATAATTGTTCGAGGGAGAGATTCGACAGCACGATTCACAGTCGTGTAATAGTTAGCTACGAAGTCAGGAGAGAAGAGAATCTAAAAAAAATAACATGACAGGAATCTTTAAAGTGACTAGGCGACGGGTTCCCGGGTTCGATTCCCGGCGGGGTCAGGGATTTTCTCTGCCTCGTGATGGCTGGGTGTTGTGTGATGTCCTTAGGTTAGTTAGGTTTAAGTAGTTCTAAGTTCTAGGGAACTGATGACCATAGATGTTAAGTCCCATAGTGATCAGAGCCATTTTTTTGACTAGGCGATGTAGACTTTCATGCACGTCAAAATAACGGAAAGAAGTATCTTACGAGTTTTTTCGCAGTACGTGTGCTACGCATTTAGATAGAAACCGAGAAGAAATACTGTAGGATCTCTATTTGCTTAGATGAGAGCGTCTTATCGACGGTCGACGCTTGTGTAATTTTTTTTCGGTTAAACGATTGGTAGAGCTGACGAAATTCTTTGTAAAAGAACGATGCAAAACCGTTTAGAGAGAAAAGCATAAACACTGAGCAGTTATGTTTCTAAATGAGTAAATAGCATAATGACACATATTTTTTGGCGTTTCCTGAGATCAAAATCTTTGTATTCATTGTCACATACTTCAGCCAGATCCAGAATGATTCAAATTTAGAGTGGACAGTATACTCCGCCTTGGCTCACTGGTAACAGCGGTTCCCGTCAGATCACCGAAGTTAAGCGCTGTTGAGGGTGGCAAGTACTCGCATGGTTGAGCGTCTGGTCTGCCGAGCGCTGTTGACGGGCATGTTGCACTCAGCCCTTGTGAGCCCAATTGAGAAGCTGCTTGACTGAGAAGTAGCGGCTCCGGTGACGAAAGCTGTTAACAGCCGGGAGAGCGGTGTGCTAACCACATGACCCTCCATATCCATGCCATATCCAGTGATGCTTATCGGCTGCTGCGGTTGACACGGCGGTCGCCGATACCGTTGCGCCTTCCGAGGCCTTTTCCGATGAATTTCAGAGTTTTAACACACTCCCCTAACGAAGAAAAGATGTAGCAGTTATGTCTTTAGATAATTTTCCGTCCCGAGGTGGCGCTCTTCTAAAGGACGGGCCGCAGAGTCGCAGCCAGCGTAGTACTTCTGCGCGAGTCAGCCGACGCAGAGCTGGTTCCTAATCCCGCAGCGGCGCGAAGTTTCTCGCAGAAATTAGAAACGGCGCGCGCGGCTGGGAAGACGGCGGCCAGCGTCCCGGCGCTGACGGATGGCGGCCATATTTCACACAGCAGAAGCGCTGCCGCTGCTCCCCGCGCCGCTCTCGTCAATTTCAATATGCGCCCAAATCGATTGTGGCGATTCGTCTTCGCTCTCAGCCGGGTAGCGGAAGCGCGCCAAAGTGTTTGCGTGCCCGGCTTCCTTCTTCGATCCGCCCCTGAGCCTGCACGGGTTGCCTGCGCAGACGATGTGTTGCACTCTTTGGAGTTCGCATCGGAGCAACAAAAGTCGACTTACATATAATACATATCTTAGCGAGAAACTGAAATAGTTCAAACTCAGTCAAAGAACACATTTTGTAACACAGTAGCACGAAATAACAGAAAATGGAAAAAAAATATTGAAGTTGCAAATACATCAGCTGTTCATTGGTAGCCTACAGAAGATGAAATTGCTATTTACTACTGTAATATCTTTAGAATCCCTCAGGCTCTAACGTTTCGAGACTGGATCAAAACAAAATAGAGGACAGTGAAGGTGACGATTTTGTTGCTTCAAGTGTTTTTCATAGCTCCTCCCCCCCCTTCCCCCTCCCCCCCCTCCCCCCCCCCCCCCGGAATACAATGGACTGAACGTTCGTATAACCATGTGAAGCTATCAGGAAAACCCTTCTTTGAGTTGTAGCTCATCTCGCGCATCACACTGTCTTGAAGTAGATTCTGTCACGAAAGTGTTGACACTTCATGTAAATTTCTGTACTTTGTTATTCTGTGGTGTGTTCTGGTTCATATTGATAAAAGTCCCGTCGGCCGTGACGATTTATTCCAGAAAAGAATTGTTCTTCTTTTGCATTTCTATCAAGAAGTGACAGACGTAAGCCAGCCGGGGTGGCCGAGCGGTTCTAGGCGCTTCAGTCCGGAACCACGCTGCTGCTACGGTCGCAGGTTCGAATCCTGATTCAGGCATGAATGTGTGTGATGTCCTTAGGTTAGTTAGGTTTAAGTAGTTCTAAGTCTAGGAGACTGATGACCTCAGATGTTAAGTCCCATAGTGCTCAGAGCCATTTGAACCGTTTGAGCCATCTACATTAGCATTTATAATTGTTACTTTTGGTTACTTGTTTTTGTTTGCTTATTTATTACATTGGTGCCTGTTACCCGTTATTTGAATACAGACTGGACTGTGGCCTCCTCCTCCCCGACGTTGTGCAGTAACTCGACGGGGCATGGACTCAACAACTCATTGGAAGTCCCTTGAAGAAATAATGACCCACGCTGGCTGTACAGCTGTCCATAATTGCGACAGTGCTGCTCGTGCAGGATTTTGTGCACGGACTAACCTCTCCATTACGTCCCATAAATTTTTAATGGATAGAGAAGCAGTGACAGCAGAACGGATCCGTCAGGACAGCCCATTCGCTGCCCACGTGGGTGATCACTGGATGTCAACTGAGTGACAAATACATCAGGTGCAGTTGAACCCTAAAGCAGTCCAAGTCGACTGTTGGTAATGTCATTGGGAAGTGGAAACACGAAGAAACAACCACATCTAAAGCGACAGCGTGTGCTGACCGACATGGATCCTCGAACACTGTGGAGGGTGGTTACAAAAACTCTCATCAAGTGAGCTTAAGAAATAGCTTGTGACTTCTAAAGTGCTGCCAGGAGTCAAGATAGCATAGTAACTGTGCGTGTGAAGTTAAACAGAATGGGGTACAGCTCCTGCAGCCAATGTCAAGCGAGGCTTGAGGTTGTGACGTCACTAAAAAGTGGATGGCTGGAAACGAGTGATTTGGAGTGATGACTTACGCTATACCCTGTGGCAACGGGTTGGAAGTGTTTGGGGTCGGTGAATGCTTGGAGAACATTACTTGTCATCGTAGGTAGTGCCGACAGTGGCGTATAGGGCAGATGCTGCTATGGCATGGGGTGTTTATGGCGGTTAGTGTGTGGTCCTCTTATTTCGCTTAAGAAAACAGCATGCGCGAAGAGTATGAATATATTTTACAGCGTCGTGTACTACGTACTGCAGAGAAACAATTTGGAGACGATGATTGTCTCAATATGACAGTACACTCTGTTATAAAGTAGCATCTGCGAGGCAATGGTTTGTGGACAATTACAGTCCTGAACTGAATTAGCCTGTCCAGGGTCCCTACCTGAAGCCGATGGAATATCTTTAGGATGAAATAGAAGGTAGACTTCATCCCAGATGCATTTTTGTACATTAGTACCTTCTCTAGTTTTAGCTCTTGAGGAAGAATGGGCTGCAATTTCTCTGGAGACTTTCAGGTACCCCATTGAAAATGTCCCCAGCTGAGTTCTAGCCATCACGAAGACGAATGATCGACGCACCCTATATTTAAGCCCTCTAGTAGGTGTCCAGACAGTTTTGGCCAGACGGCGCTGTATCATGTAGAGATCAGGAGATTAAGATGGGAGGTATATAGGGATTAATTGATACCTCACTCAACACACCAATGGAGTAGGAAAGATATGAGTTGATACTGGTATGGTGTACCCTCTGGCATGTATCTTAAAATGGCTTGCCGAGTATATATGGAGATGTAGGTAAGTGAGAACATTATTTTATGGAGAATGAATTATTAGAGGATGTGATGTATTGCTGTGTTACGTGTTAAGACTACTAGCAGTAGCTAGAGGAAGCAGAGGAGTGAAAAAACGTTTGTTGGCTAGACAAATATCGGATACGCAAATGAGCATATTGGGTTACGAAATAGAGATATGAAGGGACTGCTACAGGATAGGGCACGTCCATACTAATGGAGGCTGTCGGACAGTGGGTCGCGTGTGTGCAGAGTTTCGACCGCAGTGCCGCTCCGGTCGCTTACTTATGCGCCCACAGGCGTCGCACGCAGCGGTCTAGCGCCTCTCGCTCTGGCCGGTCGCACCTGGCGTCGCACGTTTGGATTTCGGTGGCTGCAGCGGCACATCAGAGGGCGCGCTGACCAGCGTGGCGGCGCGGGGGCGGCGGCCGGCCACCGCAAGCTGGGCCGGCCTGCATGATTTACAGGGCCACTCAGGGCGGGCGCACCGCAGCCCGGCGCCGGCCCGGCTGGCTGGGACAGGCTAGGATAGGATACGAGAGGAGCGGAGAGCAGGGCAGAGTGGGGGGTGGCGTGGTCGCCTGCTGCAGGCTGCGGCTGGCGCTATGGCCCGGCGGCAGGTAGGCGGTACACACCCACCAGTGGTGGACAAAAGGAAAGCGTAGCGTTTACGCCACGTTGTGGATCATGATTTAATATCACACACAGAGATACGTTTACTGCAGTGGCTGTGCGTTAAAGATCAGAAACGGACCGAATACGTGTCTAATATTGTGGGTTGCATACTTTAGAAATCAAGGCATCGCTATTATGTCGGTGCTACACCGGCTTCCTTCCTTCACGCTATGCGAGTATGACTAGTTTGGGAACGGAGGTGACGCGGTCGCTTCCCACTCGTCGACTCGTTCCCTCACTAGTGTAAGTCTGACTGTGTACAGATATAAGTGTATTTTCCCCCTTCCTATCGTACTACAATAAAAATTTTAAGCTTCCATCGATGACGGCTGTCTTTTGCTATCCAGCACCAGCTCTCCTTTCCTTTACAGAAAAGTGACGCTGAAGAGGACAGGAAAGTATTAAATGCTCTCTAACGTGATGTGGGTGGGAAACGGAGCTTGTGACAACAAGGTTGAGATGCAGTGTGTTGACATTTCAACGGAGTTCAAGAACTGTTGGTAGTTTTTTTTGTTTCCACATTCATTGGCTTCATCAACTGAAAATCAAACCTCCACACTACAGCCTAACCTAGATCTCGTCTGAAAATGAGCAAACCGGCCTGAAAATGGTAAGAGCAAAATAAATTACCTTAGTAAAATGACTGGCAGCAGTTTTCTAATCTTTCTATGTACATTACAACTAGTTCATAGTAACACGTGTTGTAGACTGCGGCACGCTGTGATACACTGATAAACAGCAAAAATTATTATTAGCGTGCCTACATGCTAACTGCGAGAAGCTGCTTGCCCCAGCAACAGCCCCAGGCTCCACAGAAGTGTTACTACGCTAACGAAACGATTTCATGCACGTGTGTGGCAAGCTGTAGAAAGAGGAGAGGGAAGCAGCACCTAAAGTGAGAACGAGAGAATGAAGGCCTTCCTGTAAGGCTTCGTATAAATAAGAGAGAGTTCGTGCCAGCCGTGTGATTCGGGGAAAAAAGGAAGATGGCGGTATTAGCAAGAGCGCTTTTCTCGGCAGTCGCATCCTTTCACGCAGACGTGACGCAGCTGTTTGCCGAGCACGACCTGCGTGACGCTGGGAGATGTGCACCGGACGCTTACGTCATCCGAGGTGGGCGTCGGTGAGAAAAGGCGACAAGGACTCGCTTATATCCAAACATAAGAGGTTCTCACACTCATTAAGCAAGCGTTCCCCTATACTTGAAGTTTCAGGTACGCAAAAACGTCTTCGTAGAGAAAATACGCTACCCAGCCAACATTTCAGGGCTTCGTCCAATGTGAAAGCGTACTCTTCAGCGTCTGAATGATAAAAGCCAGATACTGTATTTCCTAACTTAAGAAAAGTTTTTGATTTTTCACAATGCCAGTTTTCTGTACACCATATAAAAGTCAATAATTATACAGTACTGACACTTCTCTTTCATGGATCATGTCTGCAGAAACGGATCTAGGATTTGTAAGGCTACCTTCACACAGAAATACAGTTTATTTATCTATACATGTTTCACTATGTTTATACCATTAATCCTAAGAATTTTCTTTGTTCGACATCTGATTGTGTCTGGTTTTCCAAACGACACAGGTTAATATCTGTACACGCAATGGATTCTCACTACATCAGTGCGTCGATCAACAGTGTAACAGCCCAGGCTTTTTAACTGATGAACCGCCGTGTATAAACGATTTAGATAACTTTAGGGACGAAGCAAGGAGAACATAAAAAGCAGGCTAGCGCAGACAAAGAGGGTTTCTCTGCCCAAAAGAAGTCTACTGGTATCAAACATGGGTTTAATTTGAGGGAGAATGCTCTTCTGGAACACAGAATGGTTCGAAGTGACTGTGGGGAAACCGGAAGAGTGCGATGTCGAAAATTACGTGGTCTGAAAAGGGAAGAAACGAGGTTCTCCTCGGAATCAGTGTGGAAGGGAACACGTCGAAAACTTCGAGGAGAAGAAGAAGGAACAGGCTAACAGAACATTCGTAAAGAAATCAAGGAATAAATTTCATGGCGTTTGAGACAATTGTAGGGTCCTAAAATTGTATGGAAAGACCAAAATTGCAGTACACCCAAAAACTAATTTATGGACGTTCGTTGTAAGTGCTTCTCTGTGATGAAGAGGTTGGCACAAGAGAGAAATTTGTGACTGGTCGCATGCTATCAGCCAGAATACTGTTGACGACCCCCACTCCCACACAAAAGAAGATCGACAGTTCTCTTACGTCCGCCTCCATAGCTAATTGGCCAGCGTGTCTGCGAAACTAACAACGGCCGAAGGAGTGGAGTGCTGGCACAGCACCCCCCATAATTTTTTTTTTTTTTTTTTTACTCCTTGAGTCTTGCGACTGGTTTAATGCGACCCGCCACGAATTCCTCTCCTGTACTAACCTTTTCATCTCAGAGTACCACTTGCAACCTACGTCCTCAATTATTTGCTGGTTGTATTCCAATCTCTGTCTTCCTCTACAGTTTTTGCCCTCTACAGCTCCCTCTAGTACCATGGAAGTCATTCCGTCACGTCTTAACAGATGTCCTATCATCCTGTCCCTTCTCCTTATCAGTGTTTTCCACATATTCCTTCGATTTTTCAATTTATATGGATTTCCATGAATGGTGGTTCATTAGGATACCCTTCATTAGTTAGGACAGTGCACTTAGTTTTCCCTTCAATCACGTTTTTTGTGCCACTTTTTGACAAGGCTTCTTCAACTACTCTTGGCGTCCTCGCAAATTATATCATCTGTATATACCAGCATAACACAACGGCAGTCCTAAATAGTACTCTGCATCGCGTCATCACGAAACCAAGCTCGTCAGCTTCAGTTACGTAATAAAACGTAACGACCCAGGCCAGACGTAGTGCAGTCAAGTCTTCCGTAAATCTAGAAAACACCCGCGCTCGCCTTATTAACTCGAAAATCCCGCCCCAGTCTGCAGTCTTCTTCCTTCACGTCGCCCTTATATAACGCTTATTCCCAGGAGACTCGTAAACGATACGTAACACGTTGTCTTCGGATTTTTTTTAACAGGTACGAAATTAGAAAATTTTCCAGACCCTTTCCCCCGAATAAATGGCAGTAACGTATCTAGGAGAACACTCGGATAAAGGATAGCCGGCCACGGCCCTCATTTGCAGTCAGCTGCGGGCGCGAGCATCCGGGCGGTGTTAACCGCACAAATAACTCTGGTTGCGCACTGTAATAGAACACGGCCGGGAAAGCGTGTAAACGTGCGCGCGGACGCACTCCTCGCTTTAGAGCTGCTAGTTACACAGCCGGCGGCCGGCAGGCCTGCCTCGGAGTCAGTTTACGGCCCGCGTTTGATGCGCGCACATGATAACGCCGGCGGCGCGACGTGTTTTATCCCGGCGGTCGTTGTCGGCCGCTTGTTGCAGTTCGTTTCATGCTGGCGGTCCTCCTCTTTTTTACTGTTACGGTCGGCTTTCTGACACCGCGGTTCCAGCAGCGCAGTTAGGACCTGCTATAACGTGCTATCATCCCTGTGCGGTAACAATGAGCACAGCAAGAATTCCACTTCAAAACTTTCCCCTTACGCAGCCACGGTTGCAACAGTTACCTTATCCATGTTGCGCCGTCCTTAACTCTAAAGAAAATTGTCATGAAATCCAACATTATTTAATAGACGTAAACACGATCTGTAGTACGATGTAATGCGATGTTTATTTAATAGTGCGATTAGCTAATTTCGACTAAGCTTCATTGTCAAGGACACTTGTAGCATCTGTATTTCATGTCATTTTCAAATCATTCTTAATTACAGCAGCAGAGTAGTCATATTCCGTCACATTACGAAAATAATGTAAGAGTATGCTGATACAATAGCTCCATATATAGCAATTATATACAACCGCTCGCCCTCAGAAAGATCCGTACCTAAATACTGGAAAACTGCTCAAGTCACACCAATATCCAAAAAGGGAAGTAGGAGTAATCCGTTGAATTACAGGCCCATATCACTAACGTCGATTTGCAGTAGGGTTTTGGAATATAAACTGTATTCGAACATTATAAAATGGCTCGAAGAAACGATTTATTGACACACAGTCAGCACGGATTCGGAAAATATCGTTCTTGCGAAACACAACTAGCTCATGAAGTAATGAGTGCTATCGACAGGGGATGTCAAATTCATTCCACACTTTTAGATTTCCAGAAGGCTTTCGACACCGTTCCTCACAAGCGTCTTCTAACCAAACTGAATGCCTATCGAATATCGCCTCAGTTGTGCGACTGGATTCGTGATTTCTTGTCGGAAAGGTCGCAGTTCGTAGTTACAGAGGTAAAGTCGTCGAGTAAAACGGAAGTAGTATCCGGCGTTCCCCAGGGAAGTGTTATAGACCCTCTATTGTTCCTGATCTATATTAACATAGGCGACAATCTTAGTAGCCGTCTGAGATTGTTTGCAGATAATGCTGTTATTTACCGTCTTGTAAAGTCATCAGATGACCAAAACGAATTGCAAAATGATTAAGATAATATATCTGTACGGTGCAAAAAGTGGCAAGTGTCCCTGAATAAAGAAAATGAAGTTATACACATGAGTACTAAAAGAAATCCACTAAATTCCGACTAAGCGATAAGTCATACAAATCTGAAGGCTGTTAATTCATCTATATACTTAGGGATTACAATTACAAATAACCCAAATTGGAACGATCACATAGATAATGATGTGGGTAGAGGGAATCAAAGACTATTCATTGGCAGAACATTTAGAAGGTGCAACAGGTCTACTAAAGAGACTGCTTACATCACGCTTGTACGCCCTATTCTGGAGTATTGCTGTGCGACGTGAGACCAACATCAGGTGGGACTGACGGATGACATCGAAAAAGTACAAAGAAGGGCGGCTCGTTTTCAATAATCGCGAAATATTGGAGATAGTGCCACAGACATGATACGTGAATTGAAGTGGCAATCATTAACACAAAGGCGTTTTTCTTTGCGACGGGGTCTTCTCATGAAATTTCAGTCACCAGTTTTTCCTCCGATTGCGAAAACATTCTGTCGGCACCCACGTACATAGGGAGAAATGATCATCATGATAAAATAGGAGAAATCAGGGCTCTCACAGAAAAATTTAAGTGCTCGTTTTTCCCGCACGCCGTTCAAGAGTGGAACGATAGGGAGACAGCGTGAAGGTGGTTCATTGAACCCTCTGCAAAGCACTTTATTGTAAATAGCAGGGTAATCATGTAGATGTAGATGTATCCACATCATACCTTTCAAGATCCTATTCTGGACTTTGCTCTATGTACAACAACATGGTAACTTACAGAGCAAAGTTCAGAATTGGATCTTTAAAGGTGTCACCGTACTGTTGATCCTTTCGTAAAACGACGGAATATGGCCAGTTTTTACTTAGTATCTGTTACCATGTTGTTGTACATAGGGCAAAGTTCAGAATACGATCTTAAAAGGTGTCACTGTAATGCTGATCCTTTCGTAAAATGACGGTATATGCCTACCTTTTAATTGTAATTTAGAATGATCTGAAAATGACATGAAATACAGAGGTCCAAACGTGCTTGACATTGACGCTTAGTCAAAATCAGCTAATCACAAGACTACACAAACGTCGCATTACAGACTACCACGGACCATGTTTACGTTTGTTAAGCATCTGGAGGCTGTGGATCTACACAAATACAAAAGCTTGCGAACATTATTTTTTAGCTCACCGGACAAACGACACTACGCAACTTAATTATCACTTTTTCGAAACCCCTTAACTGTCTCCTATTGCGACGCGGAAGTACGGAATTTGGCTCAAACTTGCCTACGTCCTTCTTCTGTAATGATGGAAAATCATGGCGCCCTGTGACGTCATCCTTGGTCTTGGAGACGCTACAAACAGGAGGGTAACGACACACGCAAAAGAAAGGCCACAAGCTCAGTAGATCACGTCAGATATAAGGTGGATTAACGACGTCACATTCGCACCATTTTACCGTAATGTTTCTCAACGTCACATGGACGTTCACACGAGGGGAAGGCCGCCACACTCTCTCTTACCCACATTTTCGCTCTTCTTTAGACGCCTCTATGATAGAGGTTACAATTGCGACGTCAAGCGTTGAAATCACACCATTTTCTTCCTGGTAGCAGTGGGAAACATTTGAGCGACACCGCCGCTTAGAATCAATACGAAAAGACCTCAGGGCGTGTGGCTATTGTATCTGTTTCTTCGTTGATTCTCACGCATTTCGCGGCCGCAAATGACAATTCGAAGTGCAATGAGCAACAGGGCAACTTTCTTCACAACCTTTGACACCGTTGTCATCCCCCGGAAAAAACAACCTTTATGTAAGGACATAGAACATCGTAGGCTTGTAGTCCCCCGCACCACGGGTTAGAGCGCGACTACATTTTTTTCTCTGGTGTACATGTACGGACCGTTCCAAACCACAGAGTGTCTTTGCGATTTTTCAACGCTCCCGTTTACAATTTAGTGCTTTCCATCGATATCTGTAAGAACATCAATTTGTGACCAATTTGCGTAGCTCCTTCGTTGCGTCGTTTTTTTTTTTTTGTCTTAGAGTGTATTAACAGACTACTGGAAAATTGTTCTACATCAACGCAAGGACATTCGCCTCTGCAGCGGAGATCACGTGATTCACACATCCAAAGCCCATTGGAGACATGCGCGGAAAACCGGGCTAACCCTCAAGTGCTAAAACCTAGAGATAAGTGGTGCCATTTGTTGCTGGGCACGGGAACTACTAAAATTGATATTGGTCTCAACCGTAAATATCCTAATGTGTACCAAGCAACAGATGGCAACACTTAGCTCTAAGCTCTGACATTTCAGAGGCAGCCCATTTTTCCGCACATGTCTCCTTTTATTCCAGAGAAACCACACTCCATTCACATTAATTCATTGCGAATATGGTTTTGAGTAACCCCGCATAAAAATTATTTCGCTTGCTGGTGTCCGCTCTAACAATAGGTGTTCCCATAACTTGCCTACATTGACATCTGGTTCCGTAAATTCACTTCCGCTCAACCTGAAACACGCTCGGCTTCTCTTCTCGTTAATCTTTACGTGTGGACTACATACAGGGTGTTACAAAAAGGTACCGCGAAACTTTCAGGAAACATTCCTCACACACAAATAAAGAAAAGATGTTGTGTGGACATGTGTCCGGAATCGTTTAATTTCCATGTTAGAGCTCATTTTAGTTTCGTCAGTATGTACTGTACTTCCTCGATTCACCGCCAGTTGGCCCAATTGAAGGAAGGTAATGTTGACTACGGTGCTTGTGTTGACATGCGACTCATTGCTCTACAGTACTAGCATCAAGCACATCAGTACGTAGCATCAACAGGTTAGTGTTCATCACGAAGGTGGTTTTGCACTCAGTGCAATGTTTACAAATGCGGAGTTGGCAGATTCCCATTTGATGTATGGATTAGCACGGGGGAATAGCAGTGGCGCGGTACGTTTGTATCGAGACAGATTTCCAGAACGAAGGTGTCCCGACAGGAAGATATTCGAAGCAATTGATCGGCGTCTTAGGGAGCACGGAACATTCCAGCCTATGACTCGAGACTGGGGGAAGACCTAGAACGACGAGGACACCTGCAATGGACGAGGCAATTCTTCGTGCAGTTGATGATAACCCTAATTTCAGCGTCAGAGAAGTTGCTGCTGTACAAGGTAACGTTGACCACGTCACTGTATGGAGAGTGCTACGGGAGAACCAGTTGTTTCCGTACCTTGTAGAGCGTGTGCAGGCACTATCAGCAGCTGATTGGCCTCCACGGGTACACTTCTGCGAATGGTTCATCCAACAATGTGTCAATCCTCATTTCAGTGCAAATGTCCTCTTTACGGATGAGGCTTCATTCCAACGTGACCAAATTGTAAATGTTCACAATCAACATGTGTGGGCGGACGTGAATCCGCACGCAATTGTGCAATCACGTCATCAACACAGATTTTCTGTGAACGTTTGGACAGGCATTGTTGGTGATGGCTTGATTGGGCGCCATCTTCTTCCACCTACGCTCAATGGAGCACGTTATCATGATTTCATTCGGGATACTCTACCTGTGCTGCTAGAACATGTGCCTTTACAAGTACGACACAACATGTGGTTCATGCACGATGGAACTCCTGCACATTTCAGTCCAAGTGTTCGTACGCTTCTCAACAACAAATTCGGTGACCGATGGATTGGTAGAGGCGGACCAATTCCATGGCCTCCACGCTCTCCTGACCTCAACTCTCTTGACTTTCATTTATGGGGGCATTTGAAATTTCTTGTCTACGCAACCCCGGTACCAAATGTAGAGACTCTTCGTGCTCGTATTGTGGACGGCTGTGATACAATACGCCATTCTCCAGGGCTGCGTCAGCGCATCAGGGATTCCATGGGACGGAGGGTGGATGCATGTATCCTCGCTAACGGAGGACATTTTGAACATTTCCTGTAACAAAGTGTTTGAAGTCACGCTGGTACGTTCTGTTGCTGTGTGTTTCCATTCCATGATTAATGTGATTTGAAGAGAAGTAATAAAATGAGCTCTAACATGGAAAGTAAGCGTTTCTGGACACATGTCCACATGACATATTTTCTTTCTTTGTGTGTGAGGAATGTTTCCTGAAAGTTTGGCCGTACCTTTTGTATCAGCCTGTATACCGTTCAGTACAACTTCTAAATACTCTGATTTCAAATGGCCTTTCCGCGCGACTCCTTCCCCCACATGTTTAACTGAGCCGACTCAGACTCACTACATACTCGGCGCGCTCGCTGCAGCAAGCATTGTTAGCGAGACTCGACAACGCTCCATTCGTCACAGAGGGGCGTTAACACCAAAAAATACTGGACGGTAAGCTGCTAGGCACATCGTCGGTGAGGGTATCGATAACGGTACCCGCACAGTACTCTCTAAGTGCGCATCGGCTCGGCAAGCGGGGATGAGTGCGTGCAGCACGTGCGCGCCAGCTCTTCCATGTTTAAGCTCTCCTCCGGCCTCGGCGCGGCCGCGCTGCAGGATCGGTAATTTCCGGTATCCGAGGCTTTCGCCGCCTTCCGCCCGACTGCAAGTTTAATGCTCTCCCAGCCGCGGCTGGACGCGACCCTAACAGGAAGCGCTGCGTCGCCCACAAGCCTGGAAGCCGCCGCAAGTCCCGCTCTTACCAGATTACAGAGTAAAGCGTTCGCCGAACAGAAGGTCGGCCTATCTGGTAGCCTGGCAGTACCATTCCTCTGCGTCATTTTCTCATTTTCCGCGTCCTAACTGAGAGCTAGACTATCTTTTCTGACAAAAAATGCCAGTGTATCCTCGTACGTGTCCCCACCACCACGCTTCGTTATTCGCTACGAGACACGTAAATGAATTAATTCACACGACATAGCAGTAACTACATAAGGGATACTACAGTGCTGTACGCAGTGTTAATATTATTGTTAGAGCGGTTAGACACAAAGCATTAACAGTCCCAAGTCGTCCAATTTCTGCCAGTTCAGAATCAAGGAGTGCAGCAGTCAAGTGATTTACAGACAGTAAGTGTAGTCCACACATCTGAACCTGTTTTGTTTTAAATGGCGTTGCAGTGTGCAGGTCAAGCAAGAGCCGCAGTTGAGAGGAGTAATGCAGGGGCATTATGTTCTGCAACAAGTGACTACGCTCATTGTGGACAGTTAGTTTCCTTATCGGAGAAGGAGTTACGGGTAGCACTTGCGATGCACTAGGAATTCCTTCGTGATTCATTCTAAGCGCGCGCGCGCGCACACACACACACACACACACACACACACACACACACACACACACGCACACGTGCGAGGTCGCGAGCACGCAGAAACTAAATATCATTCATATTACATCGTTTTAAAAATAAAAGAGTTCCACGAGAAGTCTTTCATTCTATAGTTCGGTTAGGTGCTAAAATTAGCGATAATATGGGAGAGGAGGACAACAGATGGCAAGAGGGGGAAAGGGGAGGTGGGGGGTTGCTATCTAAAGTCTAATTACATTAAGAGGTGATGGTCTAAGAAAGTTTGGGAACCAGTGTTCCAAGACCTTTGAGGGAACTGGGAAGTTCAGTGTAATACTTCCAATTCATCCTCTTTTATCCTTAAGAAACCACATATTAATTTTTGTTATTGTGCTCCACGTCAGGCAAATATTTACCTGCGAGATGTGTTCAAAAAGGAACGAAAATTCTGTAATTTTGTGTGTTGTAATAGGCCGGTTTGGGCGATTTTATTCGTTGTTGCGTTGATACATAAATCTAAAAAGTATCTGTACCGTGTATATATCGGATGTTTCGTCTGTTGCCGCTGCCAAAAGTGCTAAACATGTTCTGGTAGTAATGGCGATTATTTATATTGTATAAAAGTATCAGAGAATTCGTATCACTTTTCGCTATAAGAACGGAAAGAAGTGCAGTCAAGTATAAAAATCTTAAATATTGCTGTTAGTCGGTTTTTTTTTTACCATTAAATCCAAGGCTTACGAGTGGTATAAGCACTTCGAAGAAGGCCGTGAATACGCTGAAAATTGTGAGTGCCCAAAAGCCAGGAGATCATCAACCGAAGAAACAATGCAAAAGGTGAAAGAAATGGTTATGACTATTACAGAAGTCACCGATGATGCTGGTAAGTGGATTGTCTGATAGCATGAATATTTTCGGGTGTTTTAGATATGAAAAGTGATGCAACAAAACTTGTTGAAAAATTATCGAATTTCGACCGAAAACGACGGCGAGTGCAAGTTGCTCAGGAGTCGGTAGATGAAATCAAGAACGATGCAGAACTAACGAAAAATGTCCGAACAGACGGGCGACGTAAGATGCAGTTAACGGATGTTACGCTCGAAAGAAAAGGTCAATCGTCCTAGTTAAAGCGTTCCGGATTGGCAAGGTCGTAAAATGCCCGAGAAGTGCGTCAGATGTGAAAATCGTGTACACTGTGTACCGCGATTTTAAAGGCATACTGAAGTGTGATTTCTTGTTTCAAGATCGAACGATCAAAGGGATTACGACCCACAAAAGGCTTAGGTGAAACAGTCCAAAAATAAATAAATAAATAAACAGTCTGGATTTGTGACCAAACAATTCATGAATTTTGCATTACAATAATCCATATGTCCACACTTTGCTGCTTTTTTCTCGAATTTTTGACCAGAAAGAATGGTGTCACTTTAGCCTATCCTCCGTATTCGCCAGATACGTCCCCATGCGAAAACCTCAAAGGATCGACGCTAGCACAAACATCGAGTTCCATATCTGTTTCTGTGACTGGATCCCAGCTGGCGTAACTGCAAAGGAAAATAACATCCCGTTTATTTTTGCAATGTTTATTGGTCCATGAGTTTCGGAAGCATATTGGCATCAGCTGGTGCGCAACTGTTACCTTCACACTAACAGTTAATTATAGATTCCTGTGAAACGCAAAAAGAGATTTTGCTTGGTGTGCCCATGTGGCTGTGTTCGAAATATTTTTGTCACTGTCGAGGTACAACGAATGTTAATGTGCACAGTTCTGTGGATTGTGTTATTTAAATAGTTTGAAACATACGTTTACCTTTACGCATTAGGAACATATCCCTATCTGGCTCACGGAATCCAAGAGCCGACACAGCACCAGCACTTCACACTTTATCATACAATTTTTTTATTATTTTACAGTGGAGTTGCTAGAACATGACAAACGTTCCTCAACTGTCAACATATACTTGAACTGCGAAGTTAATATCTACACTGGGAGTACTAACATTATTTCTACAAACATATTTACACCATAGCACACGTTATACAGTGCTATTTTCATTATTTATTTAATTATTTTTTTACCTAGCACGCAGTCAGTAGTTACTTTTAGCATTACTGAATAAACGTTCCCTAACTTCTGCTATCAATGGAACAAACATTCAATATACGAGTAATTTGCAATCATGCAATATGAGCATATTTAAGATAATTATGTGTTTGTAAATAAGTACTAAAGTGCACGCACTGATGGCCATGTGTAATGGTTAAGATTTGTTCGATTTATATTTCGAGCAGCAAATAACAAGCCATAACATGAAATCGATTTTACTGTGGTGAACGTACCTCCACAGCCCTTATGAAATGATGGCTTCTGTCACCTGTTTTATGTATGAGGGACTACGGCAATACACGCAAACTAGTTTGCCTTGCGTGTACGCCAAGCATTAACGAGAACAGGTAAAATTATTTCCTTAGAACCAACACGACTGTTTTCAAAGCGCGAAATAATTTTTTTCATTCCGTATCTTTCATCTACGAGGAAAGAGATAAACTACAGTTAAGCCCTGTTTGTATGTTCTAAACGAGAACACTGAATACATATTGCGAACAGCGCTTTAATTTGGTGCAGTGGGATTAATTTCGAACCTGATGAAAGAACAAATAAAATAAATATAAAAGTAGCGTACTGATAATGCAAAGAGTAGGAACTAAGGATAATAGCTAGGTTCAAAGAAGATAACAAAACAATGCTGATGTAAATATGAAGGCTAAACGTTTTCTTTCTTTTATTCCATGAAACTAGTGAAATGAAACTTTTCTTCAGAGCGTATGGGACTGTTGCAGATGTCTGTCGAATTAACTCTGAAGTGGACTCTTTGGGGGAATGAAAGAGTCTTTGTCTGTAACACACGCTAATACACACTTATTGTTATAAGGAAGTCCCGTCACAAATTTTTCACTTCAAGGAAGTATCAAATAGACTTTAATGTTGGAAGACATTTGTTAGAGATTACTGAAAATAGTTGTGATTTTTCTCACCTGCCGGATAAATCGAGATAGGTCATGCGTATTGTATACGTTTGTAATATGCAGTAAAAGATTTTTCTAAAAAAACATGTTTTTCAATTACTAATTTTAACAAGAGCAGAAAGAGTGCTGACAGGTTTGTTTAACCAGCGAATAAGAGTCACAGAAATATTAGAAAAGCAGTATACCTGCCAGACATTCCAAATGTGAGGTAGATTCATAGAAAGCTGAAAAAGACAGTTTGCAGAGTGCAATGAAGGAAAATTATTCAGCCTCCTATATCGCGATCTCGCAGAGCCCGTGAGATCAAACTGGCAACAGTTTACACAGAACCGTGGGAGCACTGCTACTTTCCTTGCTCTATCCATGAAAGTATTGTCCAAAAAGTTTGACATCTGGTACAATAAAAATACCATCTGGTACATACTTAAGAGAAATTAGTCGATTACGGACTCAGATATAAATTTTCTACATAATCTGCATACAAATTCGTTATTGCGTAATTTAATGACGAGTGTCTCGCAGAAAACATTTAGTATAAGGTGGATGTTATCGAAACGCATCTTTCACTTTACTGTCATTGTTTCAGACAGAAAATAAGATTCTGCCCATTAATGCATTCTTTCCTCTTCGTTGGAGCCTTGTAATGTATACCAGCGCTGACTGCAGAATGCTGAGAACGAAGAGACTACGAGATAACAGCAAATGACGGATAGGGTACTTTTCTTTGGGTTGGGACGTTCATATAAACAAGTGAGGCTTATTTGCCTATCTGCGAATGCTATGAACACGACACTGCCATATCGCAAACTGCCTTCCCCTTTTTAAAAAATTCTCGGCGCAGCTGCCTCCTCTTACAGCGAAACAGAAGAGCAGAGGACGTATCTCTGTACTCATCGCAGCTCCTTCCCGGTGCATCTTCCTTCGCATCAGTGGGCTGTGTGTGTAGTGGAAAGCATGACATCCTCGCCACTATCTGAGAACAGCAGCTGGCAGTTTCTCCATTGGCTTCCTCAGCTATAAATTACTTCGGTCTGACCATGTATAAAAGCGCTATTTTACTCTGTGATGAAAGAAAACTATGAACACAAAGAAGGACGGATATAACTGAGTGCAGCGGAAGTACTATATAAGCAAGTTGCAGGCAGGGACTTTATTTTCCGATTGTCGCTGTACTTACCCATTAACATTTAATTTATTTCCACGTTCATTTGGTTAAGCCGCGAATTACTTGCGCTGTGGATGGCGGTTTATTTTTCTCTCTACAGTTTACAGATCTCAGATGAGTGTGTGGTTCATAATTTTTAACTGGTATTCTTCGTACAAGCATACTCTTGACACGTTTGAAAGGGGTTCTACTACACTCCGTTCATCATAAGAATACACCTCATGTAAACGTTACACTATGCGTTTGTTGGAACCTGATTGGATTTCGTTCCACGTGGAGCAGATACCGATCTTTCTCGTATACAGTCAAGTACGATAACGAGAATACGTTTTACTTGTGCGTTACGCGCACATCGACTCAGCGATAATACGGGACAAACGCTTTACCGGTGCATTTAACTTGGAAAGCACAAGCCAGCCACCTGGTCCAACTAACCTGCAGTGATGTGAACAGTTGTAGTAAAGGCTTAAAAACGGACGAGCAGAGAACAATATAGTCTTGAATATTATTTTATTGTTGAACAGAAGGAAATAATGGTAAAACTCAGGCGATACGGTTCTTAGGTGATCCGAAGGAACACATGCTCTCCATCTTAGCTACCATAGTACTGTAATTGAAAACGAGAGTGATGAAAATTTCAGACTCTAACAAGGGAAATTTCTCTGCAGGAGCAATGTGCGGCGTAAAAGCGCACTGCTGGGATTTCACCATATAGTTAAATATTGAAGCCACTGAAGGTATTGCAGTCAGTAGTCTGGCAATCTCTGAACTTCTTCCATATAGGACTCGGAAGAAAGCGTACATCTCAGTACTGCTACGCTGATACCGAGGCGATCAACAACAAAATTTCAAGCCACCAAAAAGTCCATTTTTCCTGCTCCTCCCTCTCTTTTATGGCGTGCTGTTCTGCATTTCGCCATCGTTCGGCAGTGACGTCTCATAAAGATTCGTGCATTATTTCCAGTAAATTTGGCAGCTTAAATGTCTTGTTATTTCTCGTAACAAATCCCTTAACTTGGCTCCAGATAAACTGTATTTGGTTCAGATAGCAGTGGTACGGTGACATCTGTAAAAATGCAGCATATTTACAGTGTGCTCGACACCGTGAAAATTGTTTTCCGTGTTTCTACGACGCTTGTCACTTTGCCTCGTGAGGGACATATGTGCTATAAAACATTGGGCATATTCAAACAAAGAGTATTTGTTTTTCATTTTTGTCCAAAAAATTTAATTGCGTAATGTTTTCTTAACTTCAAAATCTGTAACGGTCTTTTATAGTATATCGATAAATAAGAACGTGTATTTGCAATGGAAACCAGAGTTTTGCGTGTGATATGTAATCAGAAACCAGAAGAGTTGCAATTTTTTGAAAAAATAACGGTTATGTATGAGTTAATTACCACATATTGGCCGGCCGCGGTGGTCTAGCGGTTCTGGCGCTGCAGTCCGGAGCCGCGGGACTGCTACGGTCGCAGGTTCGAATCCTGCCTCGGGCATGGGTGTGTGTGATGTCCTTAGGTTAGTTAGGTTTAAGTAGTTCTAAGTTCTAGGGGACTTATGACCTAAGATGTTGAGTCCCATAGTGCTCAGAGCCATTTGAACCATTTGAACCACATATTGATAAATTTCATATTTAAATGATTTAGGTATTCAAACGGAACAAAAGAAACTGTTGATCTCAGTTTCGAACCACCATCCGCTAACAATCCTGATTAACTGCCAACGACTCTACAGATTACGCCAATATTGCAATTACACCTGCGTTTTTTTATATTTATACGTGTCTCATTAAAAGTCGAAGCACATTTTTTTCTGTAATGTTGTGAAAAACATTAAGAACAATTTGTTTTTTAGCCATTAACTGTGTCCCGCGCGCGTGTTTCACTACGAAGCAGGAAGCAGTGTCATCCCTATTCGTGGTACATATGAACAGTGAGACAATCAGAGTACAAGTAGCACTTACTGAGACTGTGACTGTACTCGATTTCTCGATTTTCGAAATAAAAATTAAATAGGTAAAGTATGATTAAGGAGAACGCTGATGGTTGTTAAAGCATAAGAATGTTTTAAAGTTTCATTTACAGTGACATAGTAATAAACTATCTAATGCATAACATGGACCTACTTCCAAGAGCGGAACAACACTAGTGTTCCGGAGCTACGGCTGTTGACCAATCATCGCGTTTGTGTTTGTTTACATCAAGTTTATTCTTGTGAGGAACGCAGTATATAGTATGGTCTGGACGCGAGGTATCTGTAAAGCATCAAACTGGTACAGTTTTCACGTTTCTTGTTGCAAAAAGATCATTGGGCAACCATTCATAAGTGTTCATACTCCAGGTTCTCAATTTACCACGAAAGAGGAGAAACCCCGCATCTGAAGCAGGAAGTTAAGGCCGAATGTGTCGTCAGTTTGTAGTTTGTGCTGAATCCGATCAGAGGAAATTAAGGCTTTGTAACTAAACTTATATAAAAGTTTAGTTATCACCTTGCATTGCCACTTCGCTGTGAAGTGCTTTTGCTCATTTTACACTTCGCACATACGTTGTAGTAAGACCTACGCTATAATGTAACACCGACAAAAACTGACGTATCGTTGAAGATCGTCCTTGCAGGGAGTAAGGAACTATCCTCACCGGAGGATGATATTATGTAACTTTAGAGAACCAGGGCTCAAAATTGGTTATAAAACTTTCAACCTAATACCACAGCAGTTTTTCGAAATTGCCTCAATAACAACGCAAGGGCTGTTGCGGCGCACATACGGCGGAATAACTCCCGGTCACTATACCATCTGCGCACTTCCGAGGTGATTGGACAATGTGCAGCAGCTCATTTGGACGAGAGTGGGAAAAGGAAATGGTCATGAGTTCGTTCGAAGAACACTGACTTTCTAACATACGAAGGGATAACCAATGCTGTCCACGCTTGTGCAGAAGACTCAGATAAGGCATTTTGTTTAACACTGAAAAGCTAGAATTATGTGAAGTTTGCAGAACAGCGACGATCTCCAAATGATATAAAAGATAAAAATCAACAAAAGTGACAGTGATGTGTTTATTTTCAGAAGCATAAGAACAGCGGCAGCTCGCTTTACTGGTGCGAAAAAAGAACTGAAAGTCCTCGAAGAAGGTAACGACTCGTTTCACTTGACACGGGCTGCACAATCATCCTGACCTTACTTCGTCTCGCCCATGTTAAAACGATGCCCGATATTGCAACTTCCATCTCCAAAACAGGTTAATCTGAGTACACGAAAGCTGCGTCCGTCCCTCGGCGATTATTTGCGGTCGGCGTTTAGCAATCGTCTCGCCGCAACGTAAATCCACTCAGCCGTTGCATAAGCGTAACAGGTGTTCCGTCCCTCAGCTGCGACGGCTTTCCTTTAGCCCCTTCACCACTAGTTCGTGTATCTTCTGCTACCAGCACACGGCTGTTTACGACAGTAAACTTCGAATGCAATTAAAAAAAAGAAAAGCAATCGCGGCTACTTGCAGCAGGCTGATGATGTTTTGGAAAGTGTTTGTTTGACAGATTTTCAAGCAATTAAAGCAGTCGCAATTACTAAGTTCGGTGTGAACACTGCCATACTTTACGAACAATGTTCCTGACGTGATATGTTCATAACTTCCCTCTGTGAAATCAGTTACCCAGCCATCTACCAGAGGAGGAACAGTTTAAGGTAGAATTCGTACTTCGTTGCCATTAATAAATTTTTCAGGTATGTGGAGCATTACCAAAGGAAGTAGCTTTATGTGGGACGAAGAGATTCTGGGGCAGGACAACCGTCTATCCCTGAACCTACTGATTACTTCCTATTACTTGGCAAACCAGGCAGCGGGGCATTTTCATCCGGTACGAAAAAAGGGTACGTTACTAAAGTCAACAGCAGATGCGCACTGTTGTGTCTGCCTGCAGTAAATAACCTGGTGCAATGAATATTCTTTCGATTATTTTTAAGAGGATAGCGTACACTTTTGGTGTGCACTCGTTTTGATCGTTCCTGTGTACTTTTGAAGCCTCATTTGAAAATTACCGCATTCGGGATAGCAACGGTTGAAGGCCCCGTCCGACCAACCAAATCTAAATTTTTCGTGGTCTCCCCAAACCACTAGGGCGAATACCCCAGACAGTGTTATTCTGAGACCGTGCTCTGCCTCCAGTTTTAGATGCTACACAATTTTTAAATATTTTGTTTCTAATTTGAAAAAAATAAGACTGAAATAAGGGAGACAAAAGGAAAATAGTGTATTGAGTCTGAACCAATTACACCTAACCTAACGTAACCTAACCGACCATATTTATAAGATCCAACCGATTTTCATGATGCATCACCACAGATTTCAAAGTAAGGAAGGTCAGTGGGTGGTTCAAAGTCGATATCGAGGTCAATAAAGATGGAGCTGTAGGCGATGGACAATAACATGAAACATCCATATGAGTGGATGGGGATCTGAAACCCACTCCTCCGGATTCTATTGGCTCAACCACTGCAGCACCTTGATCGGTGCTTTTAATGTAGAAGTGAGTGGGACTCTGCCCTCACTGAAGGATTTCGTCACGCGATTAAACAATTTAATTACCAATGCTGAATGTAACATTTCTATTTTACATTGCTTTCGGGTAGCACCTCATGTAAGGAACGTATTAATCGTTCCGTCATCTGAAGTATACTAAGTCAATGACACAAAAGGGCTACAGTGTCATCCTGAGGCTGATGTAGCCCACTGTGGTTCCACACTCCATTTTCATCTTATCATTGTGCGTGCCTTCATTGCTACTTCCTATTATCATATCTATGTCGCAAGCTCTCTAATTTTAGTGCATTAATTATAAATATGATATAGCATAAACCTTGCGTTTTGTTAAAATTTTAACACTTTGGTAGTTATATGAACTTACGGTAATGGTGTTGTTCTAGTTTAAAGGAATAAATATACCACCCATTCAAAAGTATAGATATTTTGACGCAACGCTTTGCACAGATACGATAAAGATATGTTTGCTATCTTCAGGCGCCTGAAGGTGTAACGTAACACTGTAATCGGCTGAAAATAAAGTGAAACCTATAAATACAGGTAGAGTGGCATTTCTACTACATACGTATATAGAACAGCTGTCGTCCCGCGCTGTATCGGAAGATGGATATGCGGAGACTGAAAATTAGTAATGGCTCTGAGCACTATGGGACTTAACTTCTCAGGTCATCAGTCCCCTAGAACTTAGAACTACTTAAACCTAACTAACCTAAGGACATCACACACATCCATGCCCGAGGCAGGATTCGAACCTTGCCGGCCGCGGTGGCCGTGCGGTTCTGGCGCTGCAGTCCGGAACCGCGGGACTGCTACGGTCGCAGGTTCGAATCCTGCCTCGGGCATGGGTGTATGTGATGTCCTTAGGTTAGTTAGGTTTAAGTAGTTCTAAGTTCTAGGGGACTGATGACCTAAGATGTTGAGTCCCATAGTGCTCAGAGCCATTTGAACCATTTATTTGATTCGAACCTGCGACCGTAGCGGTCGCGCGGTTCCAGACTGTGGCACCTTTAACCGCTTGGCCACACCGGCCGGCTGAAAATTAGTAATCCATTAAAAAATGTGTCACGGAGAGCACTACAAAGGAAATATTTCTGGGAGATATGACTCCAAATCTATTTAAGAATACTTCATACTAACAAATCGTTTTCAGAGAAACGACGATAAAAAAAAATACCGAGAGTTTTTTGTGATAACTCGAGGGCACAATTAGCGCGACGCTGCTAAGTATAGCTGCCGGTGTGAGCCGGCGCAATCACATTAGTTTTGTCCCTGCAGCACTTTCATTCTATTTTTTTAATCCGGATGAACTTTGGCGGGGCCCGGTTGTAACAGGTCGTTGCGAGAGGTTAAAGCCGAAGGGGAGTCGCCGCGCAGCAACTCTCCCCAGCGCCGCCCGGGGCGCATTCATCTCCCCGCCGCTACAAGCTGCTGATGTTCGCGTCCGCTCGGTTTCATTAACGGGAACATTTTTACATGCAGCCCGTGCGTCATAATTACCCGCCGGTACACGCGTGCACGCGCGCTCGATCTAATATTTCCCTGAGCCGCACACACTGATGCGCGTGGGATGGAGGTCGTCGTCACCGGGACGCGACACGAGCTTAGCTACGCCGGGAATTATTACCCCTCCAGTCTTCCTTTTTGTCCCATTTTTTTGTTTCTGGCCTTTTTTTTTTTACTGAGGGGAGGCCTGCAGCAGGTGAGCTGCGCGCTCAGGTTGATTATAAAGCGAACCGTGTCGTGCAGGTGGGGTCGCGCGTACAGTTTGGATCGTGGCACTGACGGGACACCGACTGCTTGCCGCAAATGAGGAACGTTTGGCACTTGTAGGACGGCACCTGGATACCGCATTCATTTTTTTTTTAGGGGGACGGGGTAAGGGGGAAGGTGTATATTACTTGTTAACTGACCCAGCCAGACAGTTACGGGAGCACATACAGACTAAAAAAAAGCGCGATAAAAACTGGCAACTGTCGCATGCGCAGAACACCGTTAGAGATGAAAAGCGCAGCGAAGTGGCAAATGCGGGAAGACATTTTAGTAACTTTTTACGTCCATGTACGGAACGGAACAGTTCTGCACAGAGCCGCCAAGCCATTCGTGCACGATGTTCCACTTAACTCTGCGATCTGCAAGAGCTGCGTTAATTTTGATGTGACAACAAAATAGTTCACACAGTTCGGTCACAAAAGCTCTTGCTCCTCACGCTATCACTTGAAACGTAAATTATTAAAAAAAAAAGAGGGCTCACTAACGTACTTAAAAACTGGGAGTAGCGTATTGTTTACCTCATAATAGCAGATCTTTCTTTCGTACTTGATGCCTTTGCCCCGCTACAAATCGGGGTCGGCTTTGTTACTATTGATTTGACAGTATTAATTACAGAGGGTGACCGGATGTCCTTCCTGCCGCCACCCCGAACCCCCCTGTACGAAATTAGTGTACCCCAGCTGTCTGCCTCTAGTGTAAGCCATGCAAGAGTGCAGACGTTTTCAAATGTCTGCGAGTCGTGGAACTGAGGCGGAACGTGGGGACCAGCCTGGTATTCACCTAGCGGGATGTGGAAAACCGCCGAAAAACCACATCCAGGCTGGCCGGCATACCGACCCTCGTCGGTAATCTGCCGAGTGCATTCGATGCGGGGCTTGCGCGCCTACCCAAGTCCAGGAAGCAGCACATTAGCGCTCTCGGCTAACCTGGCGGGTCCCATAATAGCAGATCTCTACATAAAAAAAACTCTTTTGTAGATGCGATAATAATCAGCGTATGGCATTGGTGGCCGGGAGACCCCTCGCGGGGCGGTTCGGCCGCCGCTCAAGTTCTTTAACGCCACTACGGTGACTTGCGAGTGAATGAGAATGAAATGATGATGAAAGACACACAACACCCAGTCATCTCGAGGCAGAGAAAATCCCTGACCCCGCCGGGAATCGAACCCGGGAACCCGTGCGCGGGAAGCGAGAACGCTACCGCAAGACCACGAGCTGCGGGCTGTAGATGTGATAAAGAACTGCTAAGTCATAATACATCAAGAGTAGAGATCTTTGTGCTGTTCTTTCGGATGTTCGAATGGCGCGCCGATCGGACATTTGCTGCCGTCTCCACTACTAGTCGACAACGGCGTAAACTTCACGTATAGTTTCTCTCAGCGGCCCTAGTCTCCATGGAGACCAGCGCGCCATTCAAACGGCGGCAATAACAGCACAAAAATTTCCTCATTCACTGTATTTTTACACCCAAATTTTTTGGTAGACGTACGGAACAGCCGTATCATTGAATTTGACACATACAGATTTGCTATTCCAAGACGACAAATGTCGTTGTCTCATTACTCGACGTTTAAGCAATAAATTTTCAAGTGCTGTGCCATCCCAGCACTCAGAACATCGCCAAAATCTCTTTTCAAAGTATTTTTTTGGTAATTTCTAGTTAGATCTACAAAAGAGTAATTTTTCTGTTATGTCGTCCTTGAGTGGGGATGCAATGCTGCTCTCTGCTTTGCAGCGAGTTGCGTATGAATACTTCCAAACAGCCTTCGACCATCTCGTAAATCTTGACAAGACTGTGTCATTCACTTATCCAGTTCTCCAACCGTGTTAACGGGAATGTTGTAGACCTCACATCTGAGATGGTCCCAGACAGAAAAATCCAGAAGATTGACTTCACGTGATCTTTGAGGCCCAAGTACGGGCCCTGCTTGGCTTTTCCATCTTGGACCAAACTAGCGCTTTAGCTGTCATCTTACACATGACAGAAAATGTGCTGTTGCCCCATCGTGCACTTTACACATTTCTCAAAGTTGCACAGGGGCTTATCTGTAACTTCAGACTAATTAGATGGTAAATTAACCGAAAAGCTTACATTTCTCACATACATTTGTGCTAAATAGAGCAATATTTTATACTCAAGTCAGTGATGAGTCGTAACCACACATTTGCTACTTCTGTAGCAAACAACTTATTTGCAGACCCATACTGGAACGTGCCTGCTTGTATTATCGTGTACATTCACCCGCGTCAGTTTTCACTATTAATTTTCATACATCCTACATTACCTGACAGTCTGGTCCAACTTACGCCTGAAATCACGGTGGTGCAGAGAGGCGACTTTTTTACGTTATCAAATCGAGGCAGCCAACACATCAGCTCGCCCTCACACGGGACGTGTTTCTCATCGCGAAGCTTGAGAGACGTGATGTCTGTCGTGCTTGATGCTGGGGTGCTCTGAAACGACCTGCCACATGACACGGAACGTGCTGCTCATCGTGACTTTCGAGCCCAGCACTCTTCAGTGGCAGTTCTCGGCTGCATCCGGCGCGCAAGTCACACAGAAAATGGACGCGGGTAAAATAGCTCCGTTAACCGTGTTAGCGATTGAAGAAGAGCAGACAAAAGGGCGAAGAAGATCCCAGACTGTTCGACGCTTGAACAACGAATTGCTGCGAGAGGAACACTACTAATGAGTGCAACTACCTGAGGCACACACTAGTAGAAATTATTCACTAACTCAGTTGAATCTCCATCACATTTTCGGTTCGAAACTGAATATAGTTAAAGGATAATACCCATATTCTCGATACGATACTTTATTGACTACCGTCACCCTAAAGTAACGTACTTTATCACACAGGTTTCGAGATTGGGATTCGTTTCGAAACTCCATTCGACTGAAAGAGAATATTTTTTTCGAGGCTGCTCACTACCACTCAAAAATATGTCTACTGGCGAGATACAAACTTGAGAAAGTCTCTAAAACCAAGGGAGTGGGATATTTATTTTACTCGTAGTTTCGTAACAACAACTTTCAGTGTGTAACTTGCGTTTACTTTCTGGCAGAAGCCGGCACTCACGTTAAGATTTATGGCCATTGTGGAAACACTCCAATCATGGCCTGTACATCAAGAATTGATGCAGAAACATTATTTATAATAAATATACATAATAATAATAATTTATATATAATACATCAATTAAATTAATAAGAAGGACGCAGAATCTGTTAGGAAACAAAAGGTGAAAATAAAATTTTAAAGTATCTAGGCATGTACCTGCTACTTAATAATTCACAATGCTATCAACTACACTACAAGTTCGGCAATACAGCGTCGCCTCAGGTTTTTGGTGTACCTGCACCTACAAATATTATTTGAACGCTTTTGATCGGTCATCTTTGTGCACTAGCATTGAAAAGGTATACTTTCATAGCACCCAAATTCTAACACTAAAAGCATCAAATTGTCGAAGCCTTTAACTACCAATATGTGGTTTACTGTCATTTTATCATAACAAATCGTACTTTAAACGACACGTTTTCGAGAGATCCCGCAAGCGCTGGTACTTTGAAACAGCTTATATTCATACCACGTACTCTATACAGGGTGTTACAAAAAGGTACGGCCAAACTTTCAAGAAACATTCCTCACACACAAAAAAAGAAAATATGTTATGTAGACATGTGTCCGGAAACGCTTATTTTCCATGTTAGAGCTCATTTTATTACTTCTCTTCAAATCACATTAATCATGGAATGGAAACACACAGCAACAGAACGTACCAGCGTGACTTCAAACACTTTGTTACAGGAAATGTTCAAAATGTCCTCCGTTAGCGAGGATACATGCATCCACCCGTGATGCGCTGATGCAGCCCTCGAGAATGGCGTATTGTATCACAGCCGTCCACAATACGAGCACGAATAGTGTCTACATTTGGTACCGGGGTTGCGTAGACAAGAGCTTTCAAATGCCCCCATAAATGAAAGTCAAGAGGGTTGAGGTCAGGAGAGCGTGGAGGCCATGGAATTGGTCCGCCTCTACCAATCCATCGGTCACAGAATTTGTTGTTGAGAAGCGTACGAACACTTCGACTGAAATGTGCAGGAGCTCCATCGTGCATGAGCCACATGTTGTGTCGTACTTGTAAAGGCGCATGTTCTAGCAGCACAGGTAGAGTATCCCGTATGAAATCATGATAACGTGCTCCATTGAGCGTATAAACTGACGAAACTAAAATGAGCTCTAACATGGAAATTAAGCGTTTCCGGACACATGTCCACATAAAATCTTTTCTTTATTTGTGTGTGAGGAATGTTTCCTGAAAGTTTGGCCGTACCTTTTTGTAACACCCTGTATACATAGGGGCGGGGGGAATGCAAAATACGTAGTTGAGCTCCACACACTATGGCGTCTTGTAAGTTCTGCTTGTGTCGTAAAACAGATGCCACGCCTCACTGGCCACGTTCGTCTCCACGAGGCAAAAATCTAACGTTCCATATTCTTCAATTCAAGCTTCACATTGCTGTGACGGCCAGCTTCTTTGTCCACGTACATTTTCGCGTCCCATGAGAGGACAGCTTTACTGAAAACTACGCATCTGCCAATAATAATTACATGTTGTTATGTTGCTCAAAGGCTTGGTGCGGGTCTTTCAATGGACACCGTTTAGGCGACTTGCGTGACCCTAACCTACGGCAGTAATCCTACTGGAGAATCAGGACCAACATTTTAACGTGGAATTTGAGCCACATGTTGGGACTTTATTGAGAGGTGAAGGCTAGGTTAAAGGAAGACTGAAATATTTCACTATACGACCAGTACTCAGTTCCGCCACCTTCGGTTTCCGAGATTCGTGCCGTACCATTAGACCACCAGACTCGACAGGAATTTTGATGTTGTAGTGCAGGGTCGATTAGGGTCCTCCAATTACCAATTTCTTCGCCCGCAGTGGTAAAATTATGTCGTGCAGGGGGTTCGCGCTTTTCGAATGTCCTAGGGTGTGTGGATCGTAGCACGAACGTGATTTCGGAACACCGCGCTGTGAAGAAGAACGGCGCATTGTTACACGAGGCTCGATCTTCTCCTGTACTCAACAGAGGAATTCATATTGACGGGTACTGTTGGACTCGCCAGTGTGTGTTCTCCTGTGCGAAGTGAAAGAACACTTGTTGTCTCGCTTCTCACTTCCTCGTCGCCTAATGACCGAGGCGGAAGGTAAGGCGCTCTTCACAACGAAAGGACAAATACGGCTGGGATCGGGAAGGAGCGCACAGGCATTTACGGCGTCGCTGATGGAGATGGGCGCTGTGTCGTCGTGTCGAGTCCACTCTGTAGGCGCCTTTTGTGCCCGCCGCTACGAGTGCCACGCGGTGTCCACGCGCGCGCCTCCGGGACAAAGTGTATTTACAGAGGCTGTCGCGCGTCCCTCTTCTTTACTGCCGTGCGGCGCCCCTGCGGCGGGGCGTAAAAGTCGTCTGCGGGCCGAGTAGAGGTCGCCGGACACGCGTCCTCCTGCAGCTTTTAAAAGGTCGCCCAGGACGGAGTGGCAGGAAGGGGGCCCAGGCGCCGTGTCCTGTTCTGTTCTCCACGCGAACCCGTCACTATCACTGCAACAGCTCGTCTGTATGCTAGGAGTTGCTGGCGGTGGCAAATTAACGAGACGTAGAAATATTTCATTATCTGAATTTGGAAAATAAGGGAAGAGCGATGGAGGAATACAGTTCGCGATCAACACAAAATGCGCCAGTGTCTTCGACTGAACAAATGGCTCACATGGCTCTGAGCACTATGGGACTTAGCATCTGAGATCAAACTAACCTAAGGACATCACACACATCCATGCCCCAGGCAGGATTCGAACCTGCGACCGTAGCATTCGCTCGGTTCCGGACTGAAGCGCCTAGAACCGCTCGGCTGAACATTTAGTACATTGTTACCTACACTATGTTTCATATTAGGTGCATTAATCTGCCGCCGACTGCCAGGTACTCCGTATCAGCGACCTCAGTAGTCATTAGACATCGTAAGAGAGCAGAATGGGGCGCTCCGCGGAACTCACGGACTTAGAACGTGGTCAGGTGATTGGGTGTCTCTTTGTGTCATACGTCTGCACGCGATATTTCCCCACTCCTTAACATCCCTAGGTTCCTGTGCCGATATGATTGTGAAGTGGAAACGTGAAGGAACACACGCAGCACCGCCGACAGTTGAACAGGGTCGTAATGTGTAATAGGCAGACATCTATCCAGACCGTCACACAGGAATTCCAAACTGCGTCAGCATCCACTGCAAGTACGACGACAGTTAGGCGGGATTCGATTCATTACTTCTTTCCTGCTAACTCTGTTCACAACACTTCTTACAGACAATATCCACATATACCAGTGAAGGTACCAGCAAAATTATATTATCGTACGATGTATAGTTAGCAACTATAATGTTCCGCGTATGAGAATTCGATTCATTAGAGAATAGCGGGTCGGGTGGTTGCTGGTGATGATGTAGTTTGGTTTGTGGGGCTCAACTGCGAGGCCATCAGCGCCCATACAAAGTCCTAATTGTTACACAGTCCAATTTTTTCACAGTCCATTCTAGCCATTGTCACAAATGATGATGATAAAATGATGAGGACAACACAAAGACCCAGTCCCCGCGCAGAGAAAATCCCCAATCCGGCCGGGAATAGAAACCCGGGACGCCGTGATCCAGAGGCAGCAATGCTAACCAATTTTTTTTTTAATCTCATTTTGTTCGTTAGTGTTGGTTCTGTTTGTTCGGGGCGGACGTCCTATGATGCTTGTTCAAGTTCAGCGGTGATCCATTAACTCAGTATTTTTAGACCACGAACTGCGGACATGGTTACTGGTTTGGAATTTAACCCAAGACAGTGGCAAACGGCCTGGTGATTATGTTCCGAACAGCTGCTTGATAATGCGATCTATGTCGTGACTGTTGTATCGAGATAGTAGACTCTCGTTATAAGTTTTCTCGCCCATAAGGAAATATAAGCTCTACTCCTTACGTCAGGTTAGAATAAGCGGTCTTTTTAGCATTTACTATTACCTATAGTTTCTTAACGATCGCTTTTTTTATGTTGTATTGCGACTGTAACGTTGAAACTCGAGCTATGCACGCTAACAACTGAAAGTACTTCTTTTATTAGTTAGAAATTATAATGATTATGATTTAAGTAACTAGCACTAGAATATCAAAATTATACGTCGGTGACATCTCGACACTTCGCAGTGTTTCCACGAACGCTCCAAATGGTATCATTCCCATTCTAGAATACTGGGTAAATGACTACAGCGTGGGTAATTAGTACCGTAGTACCTTCCATTCTGCAGTTCATATCAGTATTGCCAATGTGTTTGTTGTTTACGTTATTCTGTCTTCGCATCACCACAAAGGGGTATATCTAGAGCTGATATTAAAAGACTCTGAAAAGCAGAAGGCAGACTGCCCAACAGAAGCAGCAAGAGTAAGTCACAACATACTATTAATGAAAACTCTGCTGTCCCTAAGCGCGGCAGTATTTCCACTGTTATTACAACCGTACTCTGTACGTTAAAAATACAGAAGCTGACTATAAAAAACTTCCCAAGAAAAATTAGTGACCGTACGACACGAAACTTTGTGGAAACATCTATAAGGATGTGCGGAAGAGAAATAGCGAATAAATAATTGAAAGAACCACATTTTAATCTTCAAATGGAAGGTTAACATTTGTGCTTGCGCACCATGTAGACATTCCAGGTCGATGCTCAGTTTGGAACCGCACTAGAGATATCATTTCATAACTGTTCGCAGCACTTTTGGAACGGTGGAGCGTGAGATGTTCAGCTGTCGTGAAACAGGTCGTATACTGTTTAAGAACCGCAAATTGTGTCCATCATTTTCAGCAATGGCAAAGTAACTTTTTCAACAATTTGTGGCGCAATTGGCCGTCAGCCTTTCCCAGCATCAGTTCCCTTACCGCCAATTAATTCGAACTTCCTAATGATGTACTCCAACCTCTGCGCGGAAAGAGGACTTCCCCGTATTCCTTTAATGCGCCGATACTCGTGTAAAGTAGCAGCACTGTTGGCTGTTGTTTTGATAAAATACGAGGCGTATTTGGAAAGTAAGATCCGATGCAAAATGGAAATCATTGCGAAAATCCGATGGGACTTTGCACAGACGTGTTGGGAAGTGTCTTTAGAAGTGCCTGTCGATCACTGTTGCTCAGTTCAAAGCGCGAAATGATCACGTACAAATACCTAAAACGACAGTGTCTCCCGCCAAGTATGTGGATCTGGCCAGAGATTTCGCCTGAAGCAGTGCAGCCCATATAACATAAATGTCATGCGTTTCTCTGTTCAAGACAATTTCAGCCGCATTCTGCAGGGGCAAGCGTTTGATGGGAAGTGTTTGATGGGAAGTGATCACCGACAATACAGCCCTTAATTGGCTCCCTCCGTTTTTCATCTCTACTCACATGAACCGCTGGCTACGAAGACAACATTTTGGCACAAACAACGAAAGGCAGACCAGAGTAGAGAATTGGCGGAAAGCATAGGCGGCTGCTTCTGTGACGAAGGTACTGGAAAGTTTGTACAACGCCACGACAAACTTCTGAGTCGGAGCGGCGACTATTTAGAGAGGTAGCTGGAAAGTGTGGCTAACTGCTGTGAATAAAATATTTTTGATTTTGACTGTGCTTTCCATTTCGCGACCGATCGGACCTTACTTTCCGAACAGTCCTTGTAGCTCTAAAAAAAAACAAAAGAGCCCTGCTGACCTTGTCCAGACCCATGTTGTTGACTGTCAGCAGCAGGAATGTACACTGTGCTTCCGTTTCAACCCTACGTCACCGTGCTAGTACCGGTGCTTAAGAGCAAGTCATGACTTATTCCTATTAAGTTTGACACCCAAATGGGTAAATAGTTTTCCGTCTACAATGGCTCAGGTAGCGGAAGTTCATTTATATCCACGCTGTACCTCCATTAAATGGCTTGAATGGTAACTTAAAGAAAAAAGGTCATCTGAGTGTGCAAGAGACCGAAGGCGGGCCATGTAATTTCATCGCCAGCTACACAGAAAATCCAATGCTTTTATAACGGTTAACAAAGAAACTATTGGCGTCACAAGTTAACGCTGTCATAAGAAACTGAAAGGGGGGAAGGGTGTAGTGTACTACGTAAGGAGCTATCACTGTTGTTCAGTATAGACTTATTGGTAGCGCTTGAAAGAGCTCGATAACTATATCGTCTGCCTAATGATCAACATACTTTAACCATAGTCGGCTATAACGTTTAGGGAACTGGAAAGGATACGGGGTGGAAGACATTTTGTGCGTAAAAATGCTAACGCCGTGATCTCTATTGGGTGGAATATAATTTTGTTGCGAGTCAGATAATGAAACAATCACCGAAAGCGGTCAACATTGTTCTACATTTACGCCGCCTATTATCTGTCTTCCAGACCAGTGTTTACGTGCGTGGGGAGCACGGAACGCATCAGTGGGCGATCTTTCCGTCCCAGTGGCGTCCACAATCGCACGCGCGTGAACGAGCGAACGCAGTAATAAGCGAAATCGGTAGGCACAGGGGGAGCTGATTCAGAGTCGGGTAGGTGACGCAGCGCACGGCGGGGGTAGTGGTTGGCGGCGGTTGTGGCGGCGGAAGCAGCGGTTGCCCGCACTGCCGGCCGCCTCTGTTCCAGCGCTCCAGTCGCGCTGGTTCTCGCAGACTCCAGGGGGCCGCTGGAGCACCTCCCGGCAGGCGATCCGACACCCCACTCGACCGCGGAGCGCGAGCCAACGCTCACGTAGCGGCGGCTATTTCATCTGGCGGCAGCGCGCATTGCCGGAAACCGCAGAGAGAATGCAGGCAGCGGCTGTGGGGGGACTGGGGCACTAGACGTCGACTGTAATTACACACCCAGGATACTCACCTCGGTACGATATGAAACCCATGTGGAGTACAGGCTCGCAGCAAAATATGTCGACGTCTGCGTACAACCGCGAACGCTGGGCACTGGCCAAGAAACGGGCGGTCTATGGAATTCCGTGAAGGCGAAGGGCTACGCAGTAACCTTATGATGCGTTCATCACAAAATGCGACTGAGCAGCGCCTGTCCGTTGTTGAACTGTATCAATAAATAGATTTCTGACTGTTCCATTGCACTGTTGGCGATATAAACTTCTGGGAAAAGTAGCAACCGTGGAACACCTCAACGCCTACGAGTAAGACCCCAGGATGAGCTAAAGTGTTACAAAAATCCATAGGAAGATCACAATGTAAGTTACACACGTCGTGTCACGCTGAGCGCACAGCGGCAGGTTGCCAGAGGAGAGGGTACATGCTCCGCGTTTCCTGGAGACGCAGTTCTGCCGCGGAACAGATACCATGTGCATCATACCACGGAAGTGAAACGGCGCAGCCACCGGAAACATAATCCAAAGTTGAAGTACGCGTGACGGTACGATTCTTATAGGCAAAACGCCAAAACTGCACACAGATTCATTGTGTAATTCTAGTGAAATACGGACCAAACGCAGTGCCGCGTACAGACATGGTAAAATGGTGCCAAGGACTTGACCAAGGTGGCACACACGTGGATGAAACGGATCGGGAAGTCCAGATTTTGCACCATGCGATTTACATCTTTTCCACAAGTTGGAGTAAAAGTATCTCCCAAAGTTGAGGACGTTCACACAGCTGTTCTCGAATGGTTCCGTGGCCGAGAAACCGATTTCTGTCGTCGAGGAACTGAGCGACTGGTACGTCCAAGTCGTGCTTGGATAGCTCAGCTGGTAGAGCACTTGCCCGCGAAAGGCAAAGCTCCCGAGTTCGAGTCTCGGTCCGGCACACAGTTTTAATCTGCCGGGAAGTTTCAACCTCTGCAATGCTCGACACTGATTCTTCCTTCGAGGTTCCACTTTACAATCTCTTCGCCAGCAGACGACATAGGCAGCTTTAGAAGTGTTGAAATGCCCCTGATGGAATTGTTACTTAGGTGACATCCAATGATTCGTCCGCGTTCCTCTCCTGAACTTCTTTTATACAGGCGGATACACCTCTCTTGACATCCAACGACCAATTCCGCATTACATAGGTGTATCCGAATTCTTTTTTTCCTATAATTTGTCATTAAAGATGGCTGAATAGTCAAGCAGTGCACCGCCTTAGTGTCCCTCCTGTTACGTAACTATGGACGCTTCTTTGGAAAGAGTTGCACCCAGTTAGATGTTAAAGGAGAGCCAATGCACAGCCGCACAGTTACCCGCGCGTCTCGTGTCACCAGAGCCGCCGCACTGGAATCGCACCTTTAGGGAGAGGGCGGTGTGGCGTCTGAGAGAGCGCGGCCGCCCGATGCCGAGACGTGTGGAGTTTATTTTAAGGCCGGCGCGGCGCTGAACAAACAGTGTGGATTATGCAGAGCGGCGGCACTCGGCGGCCCATGTAGGCAGATAGCGGGCCCACACCACAGTGGCGGCTGGTTTTACTGGCCGTCTGCGAAAATAAATCCGAACCCTGGAATCAGTGCGACACGTTCGGACGCCGCGAGTGCGTCACCACCGTGGCGACTTCCACACGGTGGCATGGCTCTATGCCCGTCATTATTATTGCTTGCGTGTAGCTTCTCTGGCAGTTCAATACACCAGCTTTCCGTAAGTGTTCCCTCCAGGCGTCGTCCGTCAAAGTGAACAAACCAATAACGAAGACCCATTCAGTGCGCTTCCCGAGCGTCCATCATCTGTTGGATATTGGGACGACAGCTGTTACTGTGTCTTATACGAGTACATGGTGATTCAGCAGCCCTCACCGAATCGTTTGACGCAACCCGCGCTACGTGTGTCTATCAGAACGGTATCCAGACATGCGACAGCCACGTAATCTGTGTAAGTTCCCTCTCAGAGCTTTTGGCGATCGCTAGCAAACGAAATCATACTGTTAAAAATACAAGTGAGGATTCGCCGTGAGTTACACAGTATTTCTGAACCAAAATATATATTGTTTTTGCCATACTTACCCAAGTGTCTCTCGTCTTTCTTTGTGTCATTAGCGGTGTAATCATACCCGTTTGGACATCTCTTCAAGTTTATTGCGTTTACAGACTTAGTCTCTAGTAAATAAATAATAAAGCCTGAATCACCATAGAAACAACGAAATTAACAGGAGAGATGAAAATGGGATGTGTAGCATTAACTTCCGGTATATAACCTCTAAACCGTTAACGAAAGCTTAAGTACTGTAAACGGATGAATCTTACAGAGACATGCAAAACCCGTATACTACACTGCTAATGACACAAAGAAAGATTGGAGACTCTAGGATAAGTATGCAGAAGTAAGGTATATATTGGTCCAAAAATACCATGTAGCTCACGGCCAATCCCTCACTTGTATTTTTTACAACATGTTTCCTTTTGATAAAAGTCGCCCAAAGCTCTGACAGGGACGTTATATGGATTACGTGGCTATTGCCTGTCTGGATACCATTCCTGATACAGATATAGTGCAGATTGCATAAAACGAATGGGTAGGGGCAACTGAATCACACGGTGTGTAGTAATGATAACAGCATCAGAATGAGATTTTCACTCTGCAGCGGAGTGTGCGCTGATATGAAACTTCCTAGCATATTAAAACTGTGTGCCGGGCAGAGACTCGAACTGGGGACCTTTGCCTTTCGCGGGCAAGTGCTCTACCAACTGAGCTACCCAAGTTTGGAAGGTAGGAGACGAGGTACTGGCAGAAGTAAAGCTGTGAGGACGGGGCGTGAGTCGTGCTTGGGTAGCTCAGTCCGGCACAAAATTTTAATCTGCCAGAAAGTTTCAATTGTGTGTTTATTGCAAAGTACAAACAACAAAAATCTACCGTATTGCGTCACAATTAGGTGAGTATAAGGTTCCGAATTGTGTCGTTACTAGTAAATGATCTACATCTTTTTAAAACTAAATAACGAGTGTAAAGAAAAAAAGAATGGACAAAAGGAAAGAAACACAAATAACCGCTGCTTTTACGTGGTTACGGCAAGGACTATAATTTTGTAGCTTCTACGTTGACAACAAATCACATTCACAAAAGGTGTTCGAAATTTGCGCCATTTGCTCGAATACAAGTACTGCATAGATCAATCATCCCTTCACGTCCAAATCAAGCCGCTGCGCGTGTGGCGAGTAATGTCATCTTATGACGTCACATGATCAACACTTCTAATCCCTTTTTCGGGTATTTACTGACACCTGCGACACCATGGGTCTCAAACTAAATTACTTGTCTTAGCGTCATATACTTTCCTCTCTTAAACGTTAATGAGAAGATATACCTTGTGTATATGGTGAGGTGCATTTTCTCTGGTGTTCCGGCAAATATTTGAAATTTCGTTTTTGCAACGCGTAACTGGTGTTAGCCCAATCCAGTTCTGTTCATGAAGTCTTTAATACGACGCCCAGCGTCGACGGAATGCGTCGGTTTGCTTTCCGTTTCAAGCAAAATGATTTTTAAATCGGACTTAAAAGTGCCCATTCGATAGAGCGCTACCAGGTAAGTCTAGTGCAATTTTCGTTCTACCGATATGTACTAACAAGAACTTTTAAAATCCGATGAATAATCAGTACTCCAGCAGAACTGAGCAGCGTGCTTTTTCGTGGCGATAGCGGTCACCGCGAGCCAGGAGAGCGCTGTCGTTATTGGAGTGTTCGTTATTCCTCGTTTTTTACTGTCTCTGTTAATACATATTGTCAAAACGAATATCGCACTAGACTAATTTGGGACCACTCTGTCGAATGCGAATTCCAATTTAAAAATCATTTTCTTTGTAACAGGAAACAAACCGACGCTTGTCTTCGACGCTAAGCATCACATGAAAGACTCGATGTGTGTAGTATTTGTTTCGGCTGACCCTGGGAACAAATTGTAAAAATGAGAAATAAAATGAAAAATTCCAAATATCTGCCGAGATACCAGGAAAACGCGCCTGAAGACCCTTAGGAGAAACATACTGTACGGGTTGGGTGTTCCAGAAATGTAGCGACAAATTTCTAGAGGTCTGCAATATTTTTCGGTATCCAGGAGAAAAATGATGAAAGCCTGTGTCCGAAACCGTCATCCATCGAAGCAACAGAGCATCGCATTCATAGGAGACAAGACCCTTCTACGCAGCAGCTACCACTATTTTCTCCACTAGCGATCGTGGCAATCAGTCGCCATCACCGACTTACAAACAACATTACGATTCGTTTAGCGCACGGTCCGTCAGCGTACAAAGTCACGTTTGCTGCACACTGCCAGACGCCGGCTCCCGAAACTTCGTCGCTCAGTAGCGCCGCTGAATAAGGTTTCCGGACACGTCTCCCTATCTTCAATTTGTTCCTCAAGACAACTCTTCGAAGTTTGTCGTAACGTTTCTCGGGCATATATGGTTCGATGCGGCCCATAATGAATAATTCTCTTGTGCCGACTTCTTTATCGCAGAGTTGCACTTGCACGTTACGATTTTAGTGAGTTGTTGGACGTTTTCCGATCGCCCTCTTCCCTTGCAGACTGGCTCGTTGCGTTACATAGCACTTTGCTAAAGAGACGTGTTTTAAAATTACAGGTGTGTGAAAGTTTTAAATTCTGTCACGCATCGATATTCTGTCGAATATAGTTAGCAGTTTTGTCGTGGTTATACGGGAAAACGGTTTTTAATAATCTTTCCATTTTTTATTGGTATGTCGTTATCCCACTACACCCACAAAGATCCACATCTTTCAACTATCGGAACTTCACGTAGGCTCTCCTACACACCTTGTTGGAACAGCACTTCCAGAAGAAAAAATATGTAACGGAAAGCCGGCCGGGGTGGCCGAGCGGTTCTAGGCGCTACATTTTGGAACGGCGCGACCGCTACGGTCGCAGGTTCGAATCCTGCCTCGGGCATGGATGTGTGTGATGTCCTTAAGTTAGTTAGGTTTAAGTAGTTCTAAGTTCTAGGGGACTGAAGACCTCAGAAGTTAAGTCCCATAGTGCTCAGAGCCATTTGAACCATTTTGTAACGGAAATATGGCTTAGCCACGGCTTAGAGGCTGTTACCAGAATTTTTTAAGCCTGACCATAATCACAGTTAATGCTGCAGTAGTAAGGACAACACCACCGCCTGTATTTACTAGTACTATTCATATGTAGCTGGTTACGGTGTCAGAATAAATCGTCTTCAGAATCTTCCATGAGTCCGAGTGAACACGTTGACATCATTTATACTTTCAGTTCAACCTCCAAAACATCGGCGTCCGCTAAACTGATCTAATTATCGCCTATGGCGTGTACAGCGGCAGTACAAGAACTCGAGTAGCGTTGATGTACTGCGACTGTGTGGACCATGGGCTATAAGAAGATTCAGTTTAGCAGATGTCTATGTGTCAGACCTTATGCAGATTACTGATATCAACGTGATCGCTCAGAGCTGTAGAGAGGCCTGAAGACGTTGTGTTGTAACACCGAAACCGGCTGCGGATGAATCAAACTAATAAATCGAACTGATGCTGTTATGAACCCGCGCCTATGACGAGATATGATGGTGACTGGAAATGATCAGTCGGTCATGAAGCTCAGTACTAGAGGTGACCGTCCCACGTAAATAAGCTATTACAAAGGACGATGACAGCAGTATCATAACAAGCGATGCGACAAAAGGTACCATATCGATAATCAATGTGTCAGAGCCGCACGCATACACTTCAACGGTGGCCGACTCCCGCCAGAAATGGACGGACTGCCTGCTGCGAAAACGCGTGTCGTACGTCCGGAGAACTATCGATCTCGGACGGCGACAGGTTTGCTGAATGGGAAAGGCGCTAATACGGCGGCTGCCTCTGCCGCGGCCATCAGTCAGTGTCACTCCACCGGCGTCCGCCGATCCGTAATAGGCCCGCGTAATTCATGGCGTGCACCGGCCAGCCCCTTCCCCCTCTCCACAACTCCCACCCCCGAATTCCCCTGCCCACCCACCCCTCGCGGCGTCAGCCCGTACTGCGTGCCACCACTCCTCTTATCCGGCGCCGCTACCCGTTTTAAAACCCCCATCCCGATACACCGGCACGCGCACAGTGGAAATAAAAAGTCCACCTGAGGTTCGTTTGCAGAACCGCCTGGAGCGTCCATACGCCACTGCTGGGCATTCCCCTGTCGCTTGCCACTGCCACAGTTCCCCCCTAACCGCTATCTCATCGCTACCTTCACACTTTTCATCCGTTTGTTTCATCCATTTGTTCGTTGTTTTTTTTTTCTTTCCCTCTCGAACGGAGGGAGGATATAAGATGAACATCAACAAAAGCAAAACGAGGATAGTGGAATGTAGTCGAATTAAGTCGGGTGATGCTGAGGGAATTATATTAGGAAATGAGACACTTAAAGTAGTAAAGGAGTTTTGCTATTTGGGGAGCAAAATAACTGATGATGGTCGAAGTAGAGAGGATATAAAATGTAGACTGGCAATGGCAAGGGCAAGGAAAGCGTTTCTGAAGAAGAGGAATTTGTTAACATCGAGTATTGATTTAAATCTCAGGAAGTCGTTTCTGAAAGTATTTGTATGGAGTGTAGCCATGTATGGAAGTGAAACGTGGACGATAAATAGTTTGGATAAGAAGATAATAGAAGCTTTCGAGATGTGGTGCTGCAGAAGAATGCTGAAGATTAGATGGATAGATCACATAACTAATGAGGAGGTATTGAATGGAATCGGGGAGAAGAGGAGTTTGTGGCACAACTTGACTAGAAGAAGGGATCGGTTGGTAGGACATGTTCTGAGGCTTAAGTATTAAATGGGGACATACTGTCCTGATTGAGAATTTGCAGTTTCCTGTCACCCTTGAAGGCTATGTCGTGGTTTCATATGCTAATTCTTAAGTACTTGTGTAACTCAGACACACTATAGTCAAGATTTCCCTCTGCTGAGAGTAGCTTAATCTTTGGTTGGGTAGCATAAAGCGTATGTCTGCTCAGTATTTTGGACGATGAGTCACGCCGGGCAGTCATGTTGCTTGGCGAGGTTGGATCGTCGACGCACTCTTCCTTTCTGCCTGGAACTGTGAATGTCTTTGTGGTGTCACTGCCAGACACTACACTTGCTAGGTGGTAGCCTTTAAATCGGCCGCGGTCCGTTAGTATACGTCGGACCCGCGTGTCGCCACTATCAGTGATTGCAGACCGAGCGCCGCCACACGGCAGGTCTAGAGAGACTTCCTAGCACTCGCCCCAGTTGTACAGCCGACTTTGCTAGCGATGGTTCACTGACAAAATACGCTCTCATTTGCCGAAACGATAGTTAGTATAGCCTTCAGCTACGTCCTTTGTTACGACCTAGCAAGGCGCCATTACCAGTTGCTATTGATATTGTAAATAATGTACAGACAAGAGCTACGTTCAACATTAATGGATTAAAGTTAAGTATTCCACCAAGTACCACCTTTTTTTCTGAAGTCTAAATTCCTTGTCCTGTTCCAGACCTCACGCCAGCCTGTATGAGCTTAAACGCGTGCCTTTCGGCTTCCTCCAAACTCCGTGGGTTGGCTCCTGCCAATCCACAACAGTCTTCCCGCTGCTGACTTGTAAAGTATATACGTTTACCTTGTGATATTGCAATGGGAATTCTGAATCGATATCGTCCAGGTAAATGCTGAGACTGTTGCTTGCTCATGCTGCACTGGTGTATTATATAACATACATGACTTTTCAGGTTTATTTATAGGATATACTCTGCAATTGTGTACCACGTGAGCAGTGTTAGCACTTTGTTCTATTCGCGTCTTCATTAGAACCCGTCGGGATCAATGTTCGCTTTTCATTCGGTCGTCCGAATGTATCCGTGGCTAAACAGACTTCTCTCTAACTTATTATCAAGGGGATTATTACAAATATGTGGTTCAATTTCTATCTTATGTGATCAGTTAGAGGATATTTGTATGTGTTATTCCTAATCCTTTGCGTCTACTTTCGGAGTTATAACTGATTTTAAATTCAACTCTCTCTCTTATGTTCCTCACGAAGTCATTTTCCAGGCCTCCGATCATACTCGTCCGCACATGTGCTCATTCAATCGTCGTTACTGAAAGCACTACACTCAAGTGGAACGTACTTGAAATACATCTTGAACTGCCTTCAGCAGGGAAAAAATCTCTTAAACTGCCTCCGGCAAAACATGACACTGTGATTTTTCTTCAGCTAACTAAGGGGTGTGAGAGTTACAGTGATCTTCAACATACTGTACATACTGCACCAAAGAACAAGACTTTGCTCCCAAATGAGTCCTTTTCCACTCATTAGGTGTTATAAAACACAGCGTGCTTCTACATCTGCAAGGCACGATTCAATTGTACAAAGAGTGATACAGATATAGGTTGTAGCAGGAGAGTCGAAGATCTGATTGCAATTACTCTAGATTCAAGTTACGTTAAATGCGCTTTTATTATTCTGTTGCGCTATGAAAGTTGATTCACTTTCGCACATTTCATTAAAAGTTCTCAAATGGCTTATTGTTTTCATGGATCAAATTTCATGCAAGGAGCATTAAAACCCGAGACATAATATACTATGTACTTATCGGTTGAAGTCTGAGAATAGTGGCCAGATGTAAGTTAAGCCAGTTCATCTCGTCCACTTCAGAAGTACAACACACATACCGTAAAAATACAAAAAAAAGCTAAAGAAAAATGGATACTATACCACGTATTACAGCGACATTATGACGTGAGGGAGGCAAAGCGACAGAAACAACTGCCAGGCCTAAGGTAGGAACGATTGCTTTGGACCTTATAGTGATCGAGATGCAACCAAAAAGAAACGAATAAATATTTAAGTAAAAATAAATTTTCAGTGTAAAATGTGTTTATATCGATCTAAAAAGTATAAAAAATACAATATAAAACTTACAGATTCCTAACACAATACAAATAGCCCTTAACATTTGTGCTTGTGAATTTTTGATAGTTATGGTAATACTTGTATGATTTTAAACGAATAACGCAGGACATGTGCAATACGTACTTGATGCTTGAATAGTACTCTTCCTAATTATTATCTAGTTCATGCAGCTCACGTTTTTCGTCATAAATCACACAAGTATTGTCATATTTACCAAAATTTAAGTCACAAATATTCAAGACTGTATGGGGTTAGTAAGCTATAAGGAGCGAGGAAACATTATTTTATAGTTTTTAGTCCAATTTAAACACGTTTTACTCTAAAAACTTATTTTTATTAAAATAATTATTTTCTGCTTCTTAGTCTTTTCTCCCTAGCTTCACCAATGTACGCGCATTTCCCTATATTACACACACTCCCCCTTCCCATCTCCCTCTCCCTCCCTCCCTTTCTTTCTCTCTCTCTCTCTCTGATCGGTCGAGCCTATCCGGTCACATGACGCCTGGAACCATTTCCAAACTACCCGCAGAACACGTCGGTCCTGGGTGGTGTTACCAACCGTTCACACCCCTATCGAACACACCGACAAGAAAGTGAGTTAGTACTGCACTGTTATACATTTCTGAGGTATGTTTAGAGTTTCAAATCTCTAGCTCATCTGCAAGTTACTGTAAAATCAATTGCGAAATTTGTGCCATACAACAAGAAAGCGACATAATAAGATCGTGTTATCAAGGAAAAAAAGGAAATGATATCTTATGAAGTACCCTCAGTGACTATTAGAAGACTCTCTACCAACTCATTCCACTCTTCTGGTGTCGGAGACGTAAATATGTACTCCAAGCTCCAATTTTTCCTTCACTCTATATCGGTAGGTAACCAGAATGATTCTTCGAAGGTACTCTCCGAACTCTGACGCACAACACAGCTCGTAGCATGCAGTCGGGCGCCACTAGCCAGATCTCTGATGCCAATTAGCTACGCGGCCTAGAGTTAATTGCACCGCGCTCTGAGCTTTGCCCCCGCCCGCGTGCGTAATAATAACAACGTGAATATACGGGCAGATTGTTTCTCGCACCTGTTGAAGGGCAATTAGTGGCAGAAAGTGTTCCGTAAACAAAATAATTAATTTGTAATGCACTGACGCGGCCAGCGCGTTAAGCCACAAGGGTGCACCGGACAGACTGTGGAGGTCACGCGGAAGGGGTGCGAGGTCCGTTCGCGAAGGAAGGTAACCGCTGGAACGACTTGTTAGTATGAGCTCTCTGGTCGTCCGAATACCTCGCAGGCGAGAGAGGCGAAGGGGCTAGTGGACAACGGCATCACTTTGTGGGGAACGGTGGGAGAACGTACATCCACATATTCTGAAGCGAACACACTGCAGAGCCGTGTCCAATGTTCGCGACAGAAGCGACTGACACTGCGCGATAGCTGGATGCACAACATTTCTGCTACAAATAGCAGCATGGGGCTACATCGTACAGTGTCCCACCTGCGAGCGATGAACTCTCATTACAAGATGGCTACCACAGCCGATCAGCTGTTTCTGAAGAATGGCACTCATAAACCGCAGATTATTATAACTCGAGGGTGAGGCAACAAAATCAGTTTTACTTACAAAAATGAGCACTGTGTATGAAATTTACGAAGAGAGGGATACTCATGAAGAATTTCGTCATCTAAATCAACTACGAAGATCGCCAGCCAAATCTTTATAGTATATGCAAATGATCACAGACTTTTAAACTGTCTCAAAGTTGAATTAAGGAGCGGTGTTTCTTATGTGACTAAGAAAAGTAACCGTTAAGAGTGGAAAAGTGACTAAAGCAAGCAGGTAAAAATGAGTGACCTTTATAATGAAGCGTCCGTGTGTACCAGTAACTTATTAGGCTAGTAATATGTGTCGTCATGGGTCTCAGGTTACGACTGGTCACGTCTTATATTTGAACTGACTCAGCTACAATCTTATCACCGGTTCTGTTACTAAGTTTTGTCTATAGACTTAACACTTTATCTCAAGGTATATGTTTGAGGTCATTCGAGCATCATACAAAACCACGTCAAACTTTTCTATAATCAATTTTATTTCTTTTAGACAAATTATTTAGAAAATATCTGACCGATTTCTTTCCATTCTTGTTTTATTCAGACACCTCATTTGTCATTCTACCGTCTTCTGCTCCCGAAATATCCTAAATATAGTGCTTGATTTGAAAGAAAACTTTTTGACTTTTGAATATCGCACTATTGTAACTTTTCATGTGCAAAATAGATAGACCTTGAAAAGATTGTCTTTTTGACACTTCACTTATTTAGCTAGCAGCAGCTGTTCATGAAACATTGCAATATTCCCTCATATTCTAACTAAATTTTCCTTAATTACTCTGATTAACTTAAAACCATCAAATATTTTTTTTGCAAAACTAGGCCTCACCATTGTTACTTTCACATTCTATTAACCCATTTCTAACCCTTTGTTCGGCTATCAAAATTCGGAAAAAAAATCACATTGTGTAATTTCTTGGAAATCTTGTTTTCGCTCCGCTCAAACATTTAACCAAAACTTTACGAGTGTACACATTTTAACGGCTTCCCGCCTCCTATAGTTCACCGCAAAACACCAAGAAACTTTATACATTTTCACAGCGCATGACACCAAGAACTTGTGAGTACGACAAGGGAGTCGGTTCTAGTGACTGGCCAGTGAGGTTTTAAGGGGGGTAGGACGTCAAATGGGCATATATGGAGCACAAGGGGCACCACAGGAGATTTTAATTTCCACTGCCTGTACTTTCACAAATAAATTCATAGAACTTTGTCATCATAACCAGCAATGATTTAGGATTCACACTCATAGCAATGGAGGTTTCAAAAAAAAAATTTTACATTTGAAATTTCATCATTTTTTTCACTTACTGTTGACTGCATTTGTTGCTATAGGTACACTTTTCTTCATAAGTAAGAGAGATCCTTCGATGAATTTTGCAAAGCATACAAACCATACTTACAGGGGTATAAACTCTAGAATTTTCTAAATCTATTAAAAACTGTGGTAAAAACTGAAATAATTAACTATAAAATTTGAGCTTTTTCTAAACACGAAGTTTAAAGTGTAACAGCTCAATCATTTTTTCATAAATTATATAAATCTAGAGTTTCATGCACCTGTAAGTATTGTTCGTATGCTGTGGAAAATTCATCGAAGAATCTCTCTTACTTACGGAGAAAAGTGTACCGATAGCAACAAATGCGCCAATAGTAAGTGAAAAAATTGAGAAATTTCACAAGTAAAAAAAATATTTTGTTATGTTTTTTGAACTTAAACTGCTAGGAGTGTGAATCCTGGGTCACTGCTGGTCATGCTGACAAAGTTATATGAATTTATTTGTAAAAATATAGACAGTGGAAATTAAAATGTCCTGTGGTTCCTCTCCTGCTCCAAGTCGGCCCGTTTGACGTCATACCCCCCTTAAACAAGAAATACACGAGTTAAACATTTAACGGGGTGACTGACTTAAACATTGTTATTCATGATAGAATAAGGAAATGACTAATGCATAATGAGGAATCATTTCCAGTGACGCCACAATATGTGTGTAGGAGCACAGAGTCCGAAGACAAACCACCACACGTGCTGAGCAGACGTTTGCTGACATTGGAGTGAAAGTAATGAACGAGGTATTGTGGCAGTGACATACGCACTCGCAGCAAAAGCGCCTTAAGGAAATTCATTTTTCTGTTTCCGCAGTTTTTATTTAGTTATCCCAGAATACTCACACATGTCTTTTTTCCCCCCGACCGTGAAAACTCGGTGCCGTTTCTGCTGTAACTGTGCAAGCAGCAGCCCATAATTAAAAGTTGGTAGTAAGCCTCTCGGGCAACTAATTTCGGAGGCGCTGAGCGCTCCGTAGCGAGCGTCGCTTGCAGTGGGCAGAGCCCTATCCTCGCGTAACGGATACGGCCGTTCCTCAGGCGCAGCGTCGGCAACGCACGCACCCCGGGGGCGGAGCCAGCGCGGCCGGGCCTGCCCCGCGGTAATTAAAACTTAGCGCCGTGTCGTGCGGGTCGTATAACCGGCCGCCGTTAGGCGCTTCCCGAGTTTGCCACCGCAGACACTGTGCTGGCTACTGCACCAGCCTCCGCAGCGGCGCTGCGGTTCAGTTTTATTCTGTAGCGACACGTCGCTAGTGATTCCAGTGTGATACACCGTTCACATTTATGTCTTGTCTCACCCCGTCTGGAGTACTTTGTCCTAGACGGTGAGTCTACACCGGAGACAACTACATCTCAGGAGTGTCTTAGGGAAGTGTGGTAGAACCGCTCTAGTTCTATGCATACATACAAGACCTGACGAATACAGTGTTCAGCAATCTGCAACTATCTGCTATGTCGCTGTAGTCTACGAAAAGTGTAGTCTCTGAGTGAATGTAGGAAGCTACGTGATCACTTGGGTAGAGTTTCTATTCGATTTGATGAACGGCAGCTTACTCTAAACGTGGGAAAATGAGACGAGCAGGAAAAACAATTCTGTTATGTCCGACTACAGTTTTAGTGGTACGACACAGTCACATCGGATAATTATGTAGATGTAACGTTGCCGAGCAACAAGAAATGGGACGAACACGTAAGGTCAGTTGTAGGGAAAGCAGTTGGTCCACGATGGCTTACGGGTAGAAATCTGGGAAAGCGTAGGTCATCTATAGAGGAGATTGCTCGGGAAACACATGTATGATCCTTTCTTGATTATTTCCCGAGTGTTTGGGATCCACAACAGATCGGATTAGAGAATGGCATCGAAGCAATTCTGTGATGGGTTATCGGTTGTTCCAATCAACCTGGGTATTACGAAAATGCTTCGTGAAGTCAAATAGGAATCCGTGAAGGGAAGAGGACGTTCTTTTCGGGAAATTCTCCCGAGAAAATCTAGAGAACTGGCGTTTGAAGCTGGCTGCTGAATAATTCTATTGCCGACCAGCGTACATTGGGTATAAGAAGTACGAAGGTAAGAGAAATAAGAACTCGCACAGAGGCACAGAGATATTCGTTTTTCCGTCGTTCTGTTTACGACTGGAAAACGAAAACACTAGTAATGGTACAATGTACCCTCCGCCATACACCGTATAGTGGCTTGCGGAGTATGTAAGTAGGTGTAGATGTAGATCGATATTAGTGTCAAGCTATACTTGCTATTTCTGAACCGCAAGAATTCGTTCTTGCACTGGATGACTCGAGCACCATAAACTTACGTGATTACGGACAGACACACTCTGCCACCTACATGTGACACCTCTAATTTTTCTTCAGACAGATTCCAAGTCGTACAGAATTTCTGCAATGACACGTCTCGCCTTCCATTACAACTCTTTATTTTCCACTACTGACCAGTTTTGAATATTATACCGTTTTCAGGTCATCGCTGATGTGCAGAGCTTCAGTCACTAAGCTATCCAGTCGTCAGCATACGGGAGGCCAACATAACAGTTACGACAGGTCGTCGTGCATTCATTTGTTACTAAACACTTAAAGTAGTGGATGAAACGGGCGCTCCCCCCCTACCACCCTTATGCTACTCAACCAATAAAATAAACCTTAGACGTATCTGGAGGCGTTGATCTCGTTCATCTCAACAGTTAGATTTAAAGAAACTACTTGTCCTAAGTGTTATTTTGTCCGCCATATACTCGTGGCTTGGACGCCCAGTCATATGTGCTCATGGTCACCATTATGGTTTTTGTTAACATCTCACCATCACGCATTTCGGGGTCTCCCCATCATCGAATCTCTCGTATGAACATAAAATTTAATTTCTTGTCTTATATTATGTCTTTATATCACAAAGCTGATGATGGAAATATCCCAAAATGCGTAATGATGACGTTTTAAAAAACATTTATCGGTGATCAAGACTATTGTTTTTCCATTTAATGCTAAAGATGGCAGCAGATACAGTAATTGATGTTTTGCCGAAAGTGATTAAAAAAAAGTGTACCCACACACCACAACTGCCACTTGAAAATTGAATGATAGCCAAAATTGGCCAATAAATAGTTATAGTCGAAACCGATTGATGTTATCTTTACGCCTCTGTTACTCACTGGGAGTTCTCACCTTACCATAAAGGGCTAGGGCTGATAAAAAGAGAGAAATTGTATCTGATAAGAGGGGCGAAGACGTTCAACATCTTCCATGCTCCATTACAACAAAAAATCTGGAACCTAAAGCAAATGATAAAACGTAAGAAAATTTGTAGAAAACATTTAATCTACACATTTTTTGATTTTGAAAAAGCCCATGACTCAGTTGACCATGAACCACTCTTCTAAATTTTAAGAGAACAAGACCAGGACACGAAAAGACTTGCAGTCTGACTGACACAAGGTACAAGTTACGTCTCAGATCGCTTCTAAATTAGAACGTTATTGAGACAAGGATATTGGCGATCTGCATCACGTTCTAACTGCGTCCGTCATAAAGTGATTCAATATTGGCGCATACAGAAAATTCTCAAAACTGAACAACCAATCTTTTTAGGCAGAGAGAAGCTATCTATGGAATATGTAGCACTTACAGACCATTTAGCAATCTCAACTCGCGACATTTCGACGACCCAAAATCAGACTGAACTCCTGAACGAGAGTGCAGAAAACGTCGATATCCACATATCTTTTGATGAGACATAGTGACCTGTAGGAAACGAGCGACAGAATTCGTGGGTACGAAATATGGCAAAATCAAACGAATGAAATCATTCAGGAAAATTGAATCGAAACAAAAGGAAACGACATTAGATGCCAAAAGATGGAATCTGCATATCGATTTACCCCAAATATCCACAACAAGAAATCTAGAATACAGCAGTTAAACCAGAATGCCTCTATGGATGAGAAACATTAATTTTGAACAAGCGACTAGACATTGGAAACACTGAGAAAAAGTGACACAAAATCATAAGAAAAATTCTAGGGCCAAGAATAGTAGACGAACAATACCGAATCGAACGTAAACAGAAAATCTAACAATACACACATATACACTGTGGCATCAGAAAAGGCTGGTTAAGATTCGACAGACATATTAAAATAATGAACCCACACACACTTAAAAAACATGTAGTTGAATTCCTTAACAACAAGAGCAAAGCCAAAACGGACACGAGTAAGGATTGGCAAGATCCAAACTGACCCGAAATTGGCTAGAAATGACACCAGAAGATGACGGTAATCGGAAAACCTCCAAAATTCGCAGATGGCAAGTTGACCGAGAGGAACACCGAAGAAGAAGACTTGAATAACATGAGCTGAAAAGTGAACTCATAGGAAAATTAAAGAAATATGGGAGCAATGGACCTCAAAGTCTCACCTCTGAGCGCTTCATGTAAAAGTAATGATTTTATTCGCAAATACTAATAAATAAGTAATTAATAATATCAAGTGGGTCTAAAAAGGTCTTTGAATGCAATGAAACTCAATGTTTATTAGAAATGGGTCCGAGAGTAACTGGGAAGATGTCAAGATGCACCGTGCAGTACATTTAGCTGAGGGAAAGTTACCTGGTAGTGGGTATGAACAATCATGTCATACTGCAATCAAGCAACGTACAAGTATCTAGTGTCATTAGAAATTGTAAGAAACGTCGATCAAGACATGCGCTATGCCATTGTAAGCATACCGAACAGAATTTGTAGGAAGGAAGGTAAATGGATAGAGAACTGCTGATGATGTGTCACGTTTGGGTTGACCGTCCACGACCATAGAAGACAGAGAGCACAGAGAATAATCGCAATGGATGCTACCACAAAATTAGCAACTTTTGCTGAAACTGATACAAGGGAAAATGTGAATTAGCTAGGAAGAAATTAATAACAGTTTAGAAAGATTCTGGCAAATAGAGGATCTGTTTTTCGGTTTGGTTCTATTCATACTGACTGATGAACAGAAGATAACAAGGATGGGAACTTCTTGAGATGTTATTGACACAATTGACCGAGAGCTATATTTTTTTGAAATCACCATCAGAGATGAAACGTGGTGCTATCATTTCGATGCAGTGTAGCATATGCCACAGTTATAATCGCTTAGACAGCTGTTTCATTTGAAAAGACATCGAAAGACGTATGAACAAGAGTTCTACGCAGACAGTGTTCAGCAGACGTATAAACGGAATGAAGAGTGTATTGCAGCCAATAGACGTATCATCGGGAGTGCGTATAAGTATATTTTTTGTATCTTCTTGTTTTTATTTAAAACAACTCGCCCATGCTGCCAGAGGTATCTTGCACAGGATGGCCAAAATAAAACTGATTCGGAAAGTTCGGAGAGTTTTCTGATGTGCTGTTGTACGTGATCTGTGATCTCACATAACTTTATACACTAAACCACGCTTCACATTAATAAATGAAAAACTGGGGATCCATTTGTCCCAAAAACACTTACTCAATGCTATGTAGACAACGGCCCCAAGCCATATCTGAATCACTTTCTACATAAATTTTATTTTGAACAAGCTGTTTATTGTCACTGGATGCTCTCCACCGTACACTGAACTGTTACTCACGTAAGACACTTGTAAATGGAACTTTTGGTGGCAGTGTTACGCATCATAAACTGACATTTCGCTAAGTCTGAAAACAGTGATCCCTTCATCATTTCTATTCATGGAGAAAGAATTCGTCATAAAAAAATTGTTAAGTGACAGCCCATAAATTTTCCTACAAAACTGCGGTGGTTAAGAAGTCATTAGAAGTTGCGTGAAAATTTAGAACATGGTGAGTGCTACAGACGCTTAGCGAAGAAAGACGGCTCGCCTCAAAATGAGTGGCGTACGAAAGCGAAAAAAGGAGGACAAACGGCGGAGTAGTAACGGGATTAGAGCGTCCAGAACAACCGGCCGGACGACAGCACAAATTGGGTTCAGTAGCCGTCTGGGGCTGCGCAACTTTCAAGTCGAGTCTCAGAGCGGCTTTTTGTTGCCGGGCTGGAAACTTTGTAGGCCTGCTCTCTGAAACAGGGACTGACAAAATACGAATTTCGAGGACGCCAGTTTCATTGTACGGTATTCATCGTAGCACTCCAAACAGATTTACATGTGAACTTCTAATATCTGTAGGGAAATGTGTAAACGGATGATAATTAAGTCATCAGTGCCAGTTTTCACATGTATGTAATTAGTTCACGACTGCCTTCCTTCCTGACAACTGTTCCTCGTACACTGCCGTTCCTGATTACACCTTTACCTTCCTGCTGTACCCTATTAGCAAGGCACAAATCGTTTGCCCTTTCCCAAAATGTTTCGAAATGTAACAGTAGAAACGCTTACAGAGCTCTGAGTGAACAATATCTATTCCACGACCATATCAGACTACTCACCGTTCGTAGCGTGATAAGTATTTTTGACACAGACAGGATACTTCGATTTTTTATCGGTTCTCTTGTATATGACAGGGTAATCGTGACTATACGATGCACTCGCAAGGAATTTCGTTTTGTTGCTTTTCTTATTTGTGATCAATGCATCAGAACTAAAGTTTTCCTTAATACCATAAAAAGTCTATGCGTAAATACGAAAACAGTTTTAAGTTCAGGATCGAAACGTCAGATAAAATTTTAATACGCCAAGGTTTTCGACAAGAGTGTAGTCTATTAATCACTTTATTTCGCTTGTGTACCGACGACATAGTCACGAAGTGAAAAGATGAAATACAGTTAAGGAATTAAAATAATCTCTGTCGTACGATTAAATACTGCAGCAGATGCAGATGACCAGATCATTAATGCATAAATAAAAGATAATTTACAAAGAGTAGTGAATAGATTGATCCAAAACGCACTGTACTACAATTTATCTATATCTGCAAATAAGACGAAGACAACGGCTTTCAGAGGGAAGAATGCAGTCAGATCGAAAATAATAAAAAAGGGAAATTTTATAATAAGTATCAACTTCAATTATGTAGGATGTGATATTTGCTTTAACTATGACAAAGAGTCTGAGAGGAAAGTTACCCTCTTTTAACGACAAAACAGAAGAGAATATAACGAAATTGAAGAATAATGTTAAAACACTACATGATCAAAAGTATACGGGCACCACCAAAACATACGTTTCTCATATTAGGTGTATTGTGTTGCCACCTACTGCCAGGTACTCCATATCGACTACCTCAGTAGTCATTAGACATGGTGAGAGAACAGAATGGGGCGCTCCACGGATCTCTCAGACTTCGAACGTGGTCAGGTGATTGGGTGTCACTTGTATCGTACGTTTGTACGCGGGATTTCCACACCCCTAGACGTCCCTAGGTCTACTGTTACCGATGTGATAGTGAAGTGGAAACGTGAAGAGACGCGTACAGCGCAAAAGCGTCCTGGCTGACCTCGTCTGTTGACTAAAAGAGACCGCCGACAGTTGAAGAAGGTCGTAATGTGTATTAGGATGACATCTATCCAGAGCATGACACAGGAATTCCAAACTGCACTGTGTTCCACTCCAAGTACTATGACAGTTAGGCGGGAGGTGAGAAAACTTGGATTTCATGGTTGAGCGGCTGCTCATAAGCCACACATCACCACGGTAAATGCCAAACGACGCCTCGCTTGGTGTAAGGGTTGAACAGTGGAAAAACGTTGTGTGGAGTGACGAATCCCGGTACACAATGTGGCGATCCGATGGCAGGGTGTGGGTATGGCGAATGTAAGGTGAATGTAATGTGCCAGCGTGTGGAGTGCCAGCATTAAAATTCGGAAGCGGTGGTGTTATGGTGTAGTCGCGTTGTTCATGAAGGGGGCTTGCACCCCTTGATGTTTTGCGTGAAACTATCACAGAACAAGCCTACATTGATGTTTTAAGCACCTTCTTGCTTCCCATTGTTGAAGAACAATTCGAGAATGGCGATTATATCTTTTAACGCGATCGAGCACCCGTTCATAATGCACGGCCTGTGGCGGAGTGGTTACACGACAGTAACATCCCTGTAATGAACTGGCCTGCACACAGTCGTGGCGTGAATCCTAAGGAACGCCTTTGGGATGTTTTGGAACGCCAACTTCGTGCCAGGCCTCACCGACCGACATCAATACCTCTCCTTAGTCCAGCACTCCGTGAAGTATGGGCTGTCATTCGCCAAGTAACCTTCCAGCACATTGAACGTGTGCCTGGGAGAGTGGAAGCTGTGATCAAGGCTACGGGTGGGCCAACACCATATTGAATTCCAGCATTGCCGATGGAGTTCGTCACGAACTTGTGAATCATTTTCAGCCAGGTGTCCGGATATTTTTGATCACACAGTTTAGAATGATAGAAAATAGACTGCCAACAAAATAATGAATTATCTGCCGACTGGAAAGGGAGACCTAGGTAGATCTCGTAGGCAGATAGATGACAGAGACTGAAACAGGTGACATGATGATGAGGATGATGATGATGACGATGAATATCTCTTGTGAATATTTCTCATATGCTCCAGATCTGCTGTTGACATAAAAGAATTGTGCACCATACCCAGTCAAAATTTTAAAGAACATATTATTTTTCAGATTTGTAATACCTCAAACGGCTGATATTCCTGTGGGCGATGTTACTGAGCTGGCATAATACTAAATATTGGTATTACGAAACATATGTAAGAAGATCGATGTGGAGATACATAAATGTTCCACTTGAACTTTAATAAAAGGTGTTTTATTTCAAAGATATTCTTTGCAGAAACATCGTCCTGGACTAGTTATATCACTGGTATGAGTAAATGTGTTTAGATTTTCTAACTGATTTCAGGTGTTATCTCTGCTTATACAGAGTGAGTGACACCCACTGTGAGTAGACAGTGAACTCCTGTGTGGTCAGTTGCTTTGAAAGTGCACGTTTTCCTAAAAAAATTCATAAAACTTTTAAATTCCTAATATTTAGGTATCAGGTTATTAGGTCATCTGCTGGTAAATTACCATTACACTCCACAACATTAATATAGCACTCTGGCATACATAAGGTCAAAGAGTCAATAAGCAAACTTGTCGGTAGTACATTCATCGACATTTTAAATGTGCACGGAAAGATTGGAATGAGGAAGAGGAAAAAAAAAATTGGTAACAGAATTACCCTCCGCCACACTCCATAAGGTGGCTTGCAGAGTATAAATGTGGATGGAGATCTAGTAAAACACTGGTGCTGTTAGCACAGCTCGACATTCGGATTATTTATAACTCGTGCAGCGTATGATGTCAGGCATGAATTTTTAATAAACATTATAATATCTACAAAATTACTCCTCTACAGAAAAATGAAAGAGCATGGAAAATTTTTCAGTTTAATGTTATTTATTCCCCATCAAACAGGATTACTTGTTCAGCAGAACCTTTTTACACTCATTAACGCAGGAAAAGGCCTAATGACGTGACAAAATAACGAACCGTATTTCACGTGCCTCATAACAAAATCTGCTACCTGCATTTGAAACGCGGCGTCCCATCAGCAGAAAGCTAATCTGAGCGTGGACTGCAGCGGACGCAGCGACGTACCGCGCGCGGCTTTGCGCCGTAATATACAGTGGCCACTAACGCCGAGGAATAGTGCTGAAGTCCTGATCCCGCGCACGCCGCTCGCGCCCGAGGCAAAAAAAGGGGGGGGGGGCGGGAGGGGAGGACAGCTTAATCTCGTGTACTCTGCGCTAAACCCGCGGTTTTAATTTCAGTAATGCACGCCACACCACGCCGAGCAGCGCAGGGGGTTCTTCATGCTGGGAAGCATTTGTGTGGACCTAACCCGGGCAGGATTTCTCGCTAAGTCGTTCGTGTAGCTAATAAATGTGTGGCGTTAGGAACGTCTTTCATCCCCGTTCTTCTATTTCTGTTTTTTAATATTCTCGCCTTCAAAGGACAACCTGCCACGAGAAGCTCATATAGTATTATGGCATTTACAACAGCGGAATAATATCATTTCGGATATAAGACCACATATAATACTTTCGTAAACTCGTTTCTGTGTCTGGATACCTTAAGCATTCAAGACAGCAGTACACGCCACAGCCGAGATGAAACGCTGTACTGCTAATTATGATGTACACTGCCTGACAAAATAAGTGGTGCACTTAGAAGACATGGTCGGATGTCAATGTAACTTCATACACATGCATAATGCGTCCATACCTGCTGAGAGAAGGAGAAAAGTGGCAGAGCTCATTGCCATGGTATCCAATATTGTAGACAGGTTGACGTGGGATCTTATGCAAAGTTTAATTCACGAGACTCCTGTAGAGACAGAGGGAGACCTGCTGGTATCATTTCTGTCCGCTGCAGTAGGAACTGAAGAGAGACTAGGTGGGACAGAGAGTGTGTACCAGAATGTGCTTCGTAGGTACAATGGCTGTAACAGCACTGGTGGTCGCCACATCGAGCAGCTATTGTAATGCATCAGTACTGATCTCCAAGTACAGTGTGCTGTGCTCTTTTTTTTAATTTAAGAGTAATATGAGCATGTAGTATTTAATTGTTAATAGAATCAAATGTGCTCAACTGATAAATGGGTGTTTGGTTATGTTTCCTTTCGATTTCTTACCTAATAATTATACTGCATCACACCTTATTCAATTCCTCAAGCAGAATTGGACGAGCTAAATATCCAAAATGAAACGGTTGTAGAACGGAAACAGTGCGTTTCCGGACATGGATTCCTATTCAAAATATTATGTGCTCACTCCTCTCCACAAGTCCCAGAAGTTTGCAAAGAGAATTTGCGAACACCTAGTACATACAGGGTGTTTCACAACTCATGTTACACACTTCCAGAGGTTGTAGAGAGAACTTTATATATCAAGTTTCCTATGGGAACTCACGTCTGGAAACACCATCCGATGAAGCCACGAAGTGTCGAAATTATAGATGCTAGCGACTGTAATAGTATGTATGTACAGGGTGATTCAGTGATGATGTTACAGACTTTCAAGGATGATGGGGAGGGATTAATGTATCAGGTTGACGTAAGGGTCCTTGTACCGGAAACAAACGAGTCGCAAGTTATAAGCGAAGACCGTTCTTGTACCTCTGACAGTGAAATACACCTACCTGTAGCGTTCTTACTAAGATTGTACGGTAGGAAACTTTCAGAGATGGTAGTATGGACTAAAATAAGAAAAATTGTTGCTGGCTGGCGTGGCCGTGCGGTTCTAGGCGCTTCAGTCTAGAACCGCGTGACCGCTACGGTCGCAGGTTCGAATCCTGCCTCGGGCATGGAAGTGTGCGATGTCCTTAGGTTGGTTAGGTTTAAGTAGTTCTAAGTTCTAGGGGACTGATGACCACAGATGTTAAGTCCCATAGTGCTCAGAGCCATTTTTTTGAACCAAGAAAAATTGTTCGTAAACATGTGCTCTAAAATGCATACCTTAAGAACTATGAGCACTTGTTCAATAGAGGAGACGTCTTTCACATCATCGAAGATGAATAGGTGCTCGCAGCTCCTCACATATGCATTCAAGAGGCCATGTTTACTTGACTTTTTTTTCTTGTGTTGGTCCAGACTACCATTCAAATTCAACACATATAATACAGGAACTGAGGTTAATTAACAACCCCAAGAAATAACACACTTTACACTCTCACATCACTGCGCTTTTCACAATGTACGTAATAGTTATAGTGTCCTCGTAAATAGTATTTAGAAATATCAACCCGAAAATTAAACTGTAGCGAACCGGGACTGCAAGGCTCGAAGTATTTCCGAGTCAGCCGGCCGCTGTAGCCGAGCGGTTCTGGGCGCTTCAGTCTGGATCCAGGCGACCGCTACGGTTGCAGGTTCGAATCTTGTCTCGGGCATGGATGTGTGTGATGCTACGTTAGGTTTAAGTAGCTCTAAGTTCTAGGGGACTGATGACCTCAGATGTTAAGTCCCAAAGTGCTTAGAGCCATTTGAACATCCTCTGGAAGTTGCCTACCGTAAATTCTTAGCAACAACAGTACCAGTACATGCACTCCACTGCTGGAAGTATCAGAATGATGTTTGTTTGTAACTTTTGACTCGTTTGTTTCCAAAACAGGAACACTTACTCAAACTGATACATTTATCCACCTCCAATCATCTCTGATTGTTTGTAACATCATCACGAAATCACCTACTATATATAGGCACATTTACTCGTACCGGCGCCTTTAATTCTGACGCTCTATAGCGTCGTTTGATGACGCTTTCGGACTTGGGTTCCTATGGTAAACTTGATCTATTAAGTGCCCTCTACAGCCCCTACAAGGTTGTAACATCAATTGTGGAACATACCGTATATATGTCTGACTATGAATGGCTCCGTAAGAAAAGTCAATCAAATTTTCTCTGTCTGAAATCCGCTCTTCCATCCAGTTTCTCTCTCTTTTTGGTCGTCTACCTTCTAAGAACCGCGCTCGGGGGTCATCAGAAGCGACGGCGCCATACAGCGCCGCCTGTCCGGCCCAGTCAGCTCTCGGGGGCCATAAATAGACTCCTTATACCTGCCCGGGGGCCTCTGCCACAATGGACACTCGAGTGTCTGTCGCACACGGCGATAAAAAGTAATTCCGAGTCCGCCCTCGGGGGCGCAGCTCGTCCTCCGGGTGGGGGCGGAGGAAGAAGCGTTACTGCCCCCTGGCCATCCGCCGTGGGGGCGGACGCACGCCGCGAGCGGTGATCGTCGTTCAGAAGCGCACACGCAGGCCGTGCGTAGCCAGTAATGATATCGCCCTGGAGCCGAAGGAAGGCGCGTCGTCGAGTGGAAAAAAAAAAGCTAGCGCTGTAATGGCCACCGATGCTGGTTTCTCGCTCCTTCCTTTCCGCGCGTCAGTCCCAGGAATTCTTGGGGAAGAATGATTTAGGTTAGGATGTAAAACCTCATTCCAGTTGTCTAGTGAGTGAATGCGGCCCCATTCGCTAATCCACATTTTCTCCTCAATACCTATTCAAAATATATAACAGTGTAGTATTCATGTAAATATGTCATTATTAGAAACGTAACGAGAAACTGACTTCACTTATCTGTACGAACATACAATTGATATACATGGGGTAATGTTGGCTGAACGATCGATGGACATTTATTTTTACCATTTGCTTATTTTCAACTGTGACAAGTGTAAGAGCCACCTTATCCTGAATAGGTGTAACTTTAGAAGAGACATTCAATTTTGTGTTCAGTATATAATAATGTAACTGGTACAGTGTGATAGGTTTTTTCACAGGGATTGAGGCGAGGAAGTGGATTATCAAACAAAAAGTAAAAGTAGTTACTGTTGTTTTCGTCTCTGTAATGAACAAAATTACAATTAAAGTTACCCTGTTGGTGAGTGTGCCCCTGGAAGTTAAACAAGATTTGCATGAAATATTATTTTTTAGTTTCTTTCTTGACGACAAGTTATTTCAGGTGGTCAAGATAAATGGGATGTCCTACGTTTCGTAAATTACGTAGAAAATAAATAAAACGATTTCTCGCCAGTAGTGTCACTTCACCTGTCATGGATCAGAATAGTGAAATGACAGAAGTTTTATGGCACCTAATAGTAAGGGGTAGGAAAGTAGACATTGTTATTAAAACTCATTAACACTGCCACAGGCAAAATAAAGTCATGCCGGAGACAGAGGCAGATGTAGGAACCGAACCAGTATGTTACAGGTGGGTCAGGCCCTCGACACATTAAGAGACCGTCTGCTGCAGAAAGAAGGCTGCGACAGAAAACCAAAGGAAGTGAGATGATCAGATTTGTTAGCTCGTAAGACATGTTGCAAGAAACTCTATTTCTTACACAGCAACATGTAGTGAGAAACTGACGCAGCCTTTTAGGTGAATAAGGAGAACACATGTGATGATTATGAACTGACACTCGTGTCACAGCCTCACGCAGGTTCTCTTTAAATATTACAGCATTCCAGCTCTCATCGTGACCTGAGCATTGGGATCGATGGCATTCACAGCACTCGATTCTGTAATAACGATACTGTAGTGAATCTAAGTCCTAGATGCTCCAGCACTATGTATCACCTAGCCAAAGATGAAGGTCTTCACTTGATGAACTTCCTGTTCATCTCTGCCTACCATCTGCTGATGGAGAAACTGACTGTCCTCCGGCAATACCACATGGCCAAGTGCTGGCAGCACTGAACTTTAGTGCGGAAAACAGCAAACAGGGCCTCTTGGATTTCACGTTCCTCTTCAACATCCAGGTGTCCCGAAAGCTGAAACCTGTCAAGCTGATGTGGAGAAGAGCAATCAGCCACACGACTACTGACACCAGGTACATTGTCGATGGGTCATTGTAGAATTTGGAGTGGTACCGAGGATACCTTAGCTTCCTGCAAGAGACTACTGTGTGCTGGGCAAAGGCTGCACTTTCTCGTCGGCAACCTGCTGTAGCGCCGTTAATATCTCGCCTGGGCATGAAGACTGTACAGACGTCAGCTAAAATCTAACACACAGTTGAATGAAGCATCTGCCGACGCTGGTGTGGAGGGACGACGACTTGTAAACACTGTACATAAGTGAAAATGTTTTACTAGCTTCGAAGGCGTTTCACAGGTTCGCGCTATCCTGACATCACGCAGATGTGTCCGCTCGGCCCCTGTATAGAAGAAAGATTAGAGTGGAATGTCCCCACACGACGAGGTCATTAGAGAGGGAGCACAAGCTCACATTATGGAGGAATAGGAAAGAAAATTGGGATTGCCCTTCCAAAGGAACCATTCCAGATGTTTGTCTTGAGTGGCTTAGAGAAATGATGGAAAACCTAGACTGGATGGTTGGACGTGGGTTTGAACTGTCGTCCTTCCGAATGTGATTGCGCCAACCACTGCGCCAGTTTGGTCTACAGCGGTGGGTTTCGCGGCTGTATATGATGGACTGTGGCAGTACATTGTAATGTGACGTACAGATCGCCTCTCGATCCTGTATCAATTCAGGTACATTTCATTTCATAATTATGGCAGGCAGTGGAGACTGTTGGATGGTGGCTGAAAAGTTCTCGCCTAAGGAAGCGGATTCCAAGATATCCCATGTTTGATGCGAATTTGTGACAGATACAGCTTTCTTCAAGAGTTGGGTGCCGTCCAGGGATGATCCCCACCGCATGCTCGGCGTATTCTGAATTTACGTTTCCTAGGAGTTAGGGCGGCTGCCACGGTGCCTCCAAATCCCATGTGCCCACTTGACATGTGGGTGTAACAACTGTTTGTTCAGCGTGGATGTCAACAAGAATCCAGCCTCTCCGTTCTCATGAATGGTGAGAAATTCAGCCCTGTTTCAACACGAGTTTCTGTTCGACAAATCCTGTGTATGTTCTTCACTTTTAGAGGCTACGTACGCTTCGTCAACCAACAGTAAAAGACCGTTCGAATTCGATACCAACCTTAGAAATTGTCTACGCATATTTAAACAATATATCACGAAAATTTTGCAGCACTAGCCTATGTTTTCATATTAGAGGCATGTTTACATTCGTCACATAAGCTTCAAGTATTGCAGCCGCCCCTCCAGGGAGAATTTGGGCTGAGTACATGTAACCTGGCATTCTTGTAGTTTATTTCCTGGGGGTGTTCCCGTGTTGACTCTTCAGTTTCAAGATGTGTCGCTTTCTGTTATTGCATGAGGTGTTAGTTTGACTTACCAGAGTCTGTACTCTGTGCAGCTCTGGTTGTTGGTGCATCTCAGACGCGGAGGTCGTTCGATGATTTCCCTTGTTTGTTTGAAAATGCGAGTTCAGTTTTGGTTGTTCTTTCAGTCTTCCTAGCCCTCCTCTGTAGTCGAGTGGTCAATGTGACAGACCACCATGCGTGGGACTCGGGTTCGATTGCTAGCACTCTCGGGGGGTTTTCCTTGGGAATGTGACTGGAATGGGGTGCACTCAACCTCGTGGTGCCAACTGAGGCGGCTCCAAGATCGAAACGTCGGTAAGGGCCGGGAGTGCAATGTGTTGACCCCTTCTCCCTCCGTACAGCACCCGATGGTGGATGACAGAGGATGACACAGCGCGCGGTCATCAGTGCCTGATTACGGTGTGTCCTTTTCCCTTTTTCTTCTTTTCAGTCTTCCTAACGATGTCAGTGTAAGTTCCACATTATTAGCTGTAGCTTTTGTTTTATATTCTCTTTGTTTCTTTTTGTCCATGTGCTGTTTTTTAATTTGAATAGAAGTGGTAATTGTGAAATAGATTTCCATTTATGACAATCTATATTTCACAAATACACTAAAAAAAATAAGAAGTACCACGAATGAATTTCTCGACTGAGACGGAGATCTGTAGAATTGTTGCACATGTACAGACAGACATATGATCACAGTTTCAGAAAAAGTGGACGATTTATTCAAGAAAATGAACTTCACAAACTGTGCAAGTCAATAACGCGCTTGTCCGCCTCCGGCAAAATCCCGACCTGGTTGGAAGGCCGTGCTCGTAATTCTCCAAACGTTCTCAATTAAGGAGAGATTTGGCAACCTTGCTGGCCAATGCAAGCTTTGGCAAACACGAAGTCAAGCAGTAGAATCTCTCGCCACGTGTGGCCCTCCATTGTCTTGCTGAAAAATCCCAGGATGATTTTCATCGAAGGGCAACAAAACCAGGTGTAAAATATTGTCGAAGTACTGCTGTGATGTAAGGCTGCCGTTGATGACAAACAAAGGGATCCTCCTACGAAACGACGTGTCACCCCAGACAATCACTCTAACGCACCAACTGGACAGAATTTAACACGGTGTCCCCCAGAACGACAACAGCTCTATCAGTCAATGCCAAGCCGAATAACTACTTGTGGACCAACGCGTTATTGAACTGCTCAATTTCTGAAGCTCTTTTTCTCTAATAAATCATCCAGTTGTTCTGAAACTGCAATCATTTGTTTCTCTGTACGTGTACATCAAATATACCGTTTCCTGTCCAATCCGGATAATTCTTCCGTGGTGCGTCTTTTCTTTTCTTTTCCCCCTTTGTCTTGGAGTGTATGAACAGTAATATACTAAACTGTTGTCTCTATGTGGAGGTGGTGTGGGCCAGTGGTCTAGGGATAGCGTCTTTGATTCATAATCAAAGCGTCTTCGGTCCCGGGTTCGATCCCCGCCACTGCCTAAATTTTGATAAATAATCAGCATCGGCGGCCGAAGACTTCCGGCATAAGAAGTCATTCTGCCAACGGCCTTGTCAAAGAGGGCGGAGGTGCGGATAGAGGTTCAGGACACTCTCTTGTCCTAGGGGTGGGAAATTGCCCCTAAAGGCGGAAGAATCAGCAATGATCAACGACATGAGGATACAGAAGGCAATGGAAACCACTGCATTAATGACACGTTCCGTGTATCCACAGGACATGTGGCCTGTAATTGAAGAAGTATCATGATGATCTCTCCATTGGCAAAAGATTCCGGAATAGTCCCCCATTCGGATCTCCGGGAGGGGACTGCCAAGGGGGAGGTTACCATGCGAAAAAGATTGAATAATCAACGAAAGGATAACGTTCTACGAGTCGGGGAATGGAATGTCAGAAGCTTGAACGTGGTAGGGAAACTAGAAAATCTGAAAATGGAAATGCAAAGGCTCAATCTAGATATAGTAGGGGTCAGTGAAGTGAAGTGGAAGGAAGACAAGGATTTCTGGTCAGATGAGTATCGGGTAATATCAACAGCAGCAGAAAATGGTATAACAGGTGTAGGATTCGTTATGAATAGGAAGGTAGGGCAGAGGGTGTGTTACTGTGAACAGTTCAATGACCGGGTTGTTCTAATCAGAATCGACACAGACCAACACCGACAACGATAGTTCAGGTATACATGCCGACGTCGCAAGCTGAAGATGAACAGATAGAGAAAGTGTATGAGGATATTGAAAGGGTAATGCAGTATGTAAAGGGGGACGAAAATCTAATAGTCATGGGCGACTGGAATGCAGTTGTAGGGGAAGGAGTAGAAGAAAAGGTTACAGGAGAATATGGGCTTGGGAAAAGGAATGAAAGAGGAGAAAGACTAATTGAGTTCTGTAACAAGTTTCAGCTAGTAATAGCGAATACCCCGTTCAAGAATCACTAGAGGAGGAGGTATACTTGGAAAAGGCCGGGAGATACGGGAAGATTTCAGTTAGATTACATCATGGTCAGACAGAGATTCTGAAATCAGATACTGGATTGTAAGGGGTACCCAGGAGCAGATATAGACTCAGATCACAATATAGTAGTGATGAAGAGTAGGCTGAAGTTCAAGACATTAGTCAGGAAGAATCAATACGCAAAGAAGTGGGATACGGAAGTACTAAGAAATGACGAGATACGTTTGAAGTTCTCTAAAGCTATAGATACAGCAATAAGGAATAGCGCAGTAGGCAGTACAGTTGAAGAGGAATGGACATCTCTAAAAAGGGCCATCACAGAAGTTGGGAAGGAAAACATAGGTACAAAGATGGTAGCTGCGATGAAACCATGGGTAACAGAAGAAATACTTCAGTTGATTGATGAAAGGAGGAAGTACAAACATGTTCCGGGAAAATCAGGAATACAGAAATACAAGTCGCTGAGGAATGAAATAAATAGGAAGTGCAGGGAAGCTAAGACGAAATAGCTGCAGGAAAAATGTGAAGACATCGAAAAAGATATGATTGTCGGAAGGACAGACTCAGCATACAGGAAAGTCAAAACAACCTTTGGTGACATTAAAAGCAAAGTTGGTAACATTAAGAGTGCAACGGGAATTCCACTGTTAACTGCAGAGGAGAGAGCAGATAGGTGGAAAGAATGCATTGAAAGCCTCCATGAGTGTGAAGATTTGTCTGATGTGATAGAAGAAGAAACAGGAGTCGATTCAGAAGAGATAGGGGATCCAATATTAGAATCGGAATTTAAAAGAGCTTTGGAGGACTTACGGTCAAATAAGGCAGAAGGGATAGATAACATTCCATCAGAATTTCTAAAATCATTGTGGAAAGTGGCAACAAAACGACTATTCACGTTGATGTGTAGAATATATGAGTCTGGCGACATACCATCTGACTTTCGGAAAAGCATCATCCACACAATTCCGAAGACGGCAAGAGCTGACAAGTGCGAGAATTATCGCACAATCAGCTTAACAGCTCATGCATCGAAGCTGCTTACAAGAATAATATACAGAAGAATGGAAATGAAAATTGAGAATGCGCTAGGTGACGATCAGTTTGGCTTTAGGAAAAGTAAAGGGACGAGAGAGGCAATTCGGACGTTACGGCTAATAATGGAAGCAAGGCTAAAGAAAAATCAAGACACTTTCATAGGATTTGTCGACCTGGAAAAAGCGTTCGACAATATAAAATGGTGCAAGCTGTTCGCGATTCTGAAAAAAGTAGGGGTAAGCTATAGGGAGAGACGGGTCATATAGAATATGTACAACAACCAAGAGGGAATAATAAGAGTGGACGATCAAGAACGAAGTGCTCGTATTAAGAAGCGTGTCAGACAAGGCTGTAGCCTTTCGCCCCTACTTTTCAATCTGTACATCGAGGAAGCAATGATGGAAATAAAAGAAAGGTTCAGGAGTGGAATTAAAATACAAGGTGAAAGGATATCAATGATACGATTCGCTTATGACATTGCTATCCTGAGTGAAAGTGAAGAAAAATTAAATGATCTGCTGAACGGAATGAACAGTCTAATGAGTAAACAGTATGGTTTGAGAGTAAATCGGAGAAAGACGAAGTTAATGAGAAGTAGTAGAAATGAGAGCAGCGAGAAACTTAACATCAGTATTGATGGTCACGAAGTCAATGAAGTTAAGGAATTCTGCTACTTAGGCAGTAAAATAACCAATGACGGACGGAGCAAGGAGGACATCAAAAGCAGACTAGCTATGGCAAAAAAGGCATTTCTGGCCAAGAGAAGACTACTAATATCAAATACCGGCCTTAATTTGAGGAATAAATTTCTGAGGATGTACGTCTGGAGTACAGCATTGTATGGTAGTGAAACATGGACTGTGGGAAAACCGGAACAGAAGAGAATCGAAGCATTTGAGATGTGGTGCTATAGACGAATGTTGAAAATTAGGTGGACTGATAAGGTAAGGAATGAGGAGGTTCTACGCAGAATCGGAGAGGAAAGGAATATGTGGAAAACACTGATAAGGAGAAGGGACAGGATGATAGGACATCTGCTAAGACATGAGGGAATGACTTCCATGGTACTAGAGGGAGCTGTAGAGGGCAAAAACTGTAGAGGAAGACAGAGATTGGAATACGTCAAGCAAATAATTGAGGACGTAGGTTGCAAGTGCTATTCTGAGATGAAGAGGTTAGCACAGGAAAGGAATTCGTGGCGGGCCGCATCAAACCAGTCAGTAGACTGATGACCAAAAAAAAAAAAAACAGTGGAGGTATTTCCGCACCGGACAGTGGCCAACGTTGCACGCTGTTTATTGTGCTTTCGAGTGAGCAGCGCCCGCAGGTGTTTACTCCGGAGCTCAGAGCGTTACTAATGCGTATTAGCTGCAGCATGCAAATGTTGGCAACAGACAGCAACGGAAGGGGGCGTGTGGTCCGCCAATTTGACCGCCGACGGCGCTCGGAGGTGCAGCCGCCTCAGAGGGCGCTGCAGAAAACTGGCCCGCTTCCTCTTCCTCGGGGCGTGTTTATTCGCCGTCGGCAGGGGCGGAGGCGGCGGCGAGGCGTTGCCGCGGTTGTTGCCGCAGCCGCGATAAGAGCAATATCTCAAGCCTGCCCCCTCCCCCGGCCTTTTCTTGCCAGCCGGCGGGCTCCTCGCGCGCCATCCGTTGCGGCCGGCCTGCGTCTGACAGCGCTGATTTGTACCATTGACGATCCGCCGGCGCCGACTGCCCCGCAGTGCCGCGGTATTTTTCACCGGGCCCTTCCTCACGGCGGAGCAAGGCGTAAAAACCCTGCATGCCAGATCAGGCGCGCGACGCGGCTGCCAGGGGGCGAGGGCAACGCCGCGCCCAATTCCCAGGTCCCGCTGATAAATCGGCGTTCCGTTCCCGCAAAACGGGCCTCGGTTGGCAGCGGATATCACTCGCCATTTCCCGTCCGCATTTCAGATGTCGTTCTACTTCTGCACTGCAATGGGTTGTGGGAGGTGCTGTCTTCGGCGCTTTTTAATACCGGTCACGGGCTTGTTTGATCCATCTCACTGCGCCACGTGGAACCTAGAAAGCCGGAAGTGGCACTCACTTTAAGAAAGATAGCGGCTATCAACCGAAAACCACGATTTAAGCTGTATGAGCGCTAGGCCGCGTCGTCAGGCTTGTATCTGAACATAATGTTTCGTCTCCTAATGCTGGAGACATCATCAGTGTCTATAAATACTTCATTGATTAATTTTACAACTCAGACAAGATCATCAGACGAAAAGCCACTGAGGATGTCTCCAGTACTGTGCACAAAACATGTTTAGACCACGTCCTCATAGTTCATGTAACTTAAGTCACCAAGACTGTAGAGAGGCTGGATAAAAATGTGGAAAACACTGTATCGTGCAGAGATCGTGCTAACGCGGATCGATGCCACAGGCACTAGCGAAAGCTCACTGCAGTCCGCAACGACCAATGCAAGGCTCTCCAGAAAAACGCACCTCCCCCTCAGCAACAACAACGCCCTCGAGCTGATGTCAATATATTGTAATTACATTACATTAATATTTGTTCCATAGATCACGAATATGGTATTTCGTAAAGATGTGGAACGTGTCAGTTTCACGTAACTTTTGTTTATGCGATATAATTTTATTTTACTTTTTTATAGTTACTACTTCATATCTAAATATTCATCTATTGAGTAGAAGGAGTTGTCATTCAGAAGTTCTTTTAATTTGTTTTTAAATGCTTGTTAGCTATCCATCAGACTTTTAATGCTATTTGGCAAATGACCAAAGATTTTCCTGGCAGCATAATTCACCCCTTTCTGTGCCAAAGTCAGATTTAACACAGAACAGTGAAGATCATCCTTTCTTCTAGTATTGTAATTATGCCATTTACTGTACAGAATTGTATTTTCTCAAAATTTAGTGAGAGTTCATTTGCAGAGAACCGCTTCATAATTTTCTGAAAGACATTATTTACAATTTCATCGGGTAATCTTTGTTTGCTGGGTGTGATTACTATATTTGTAGCATCAGCAAAAAGAACTAGCTTTGCATCTTCATGAATATAGAGTGGCAAGTCATTAATATATTTTAAGAACAATAAGAGGCCCAAGACTGAACCCTGTGGGACACCATTCTTGATGCCTCCCCAGTCAGAGGACTACTGATTTTTGCAGGCTATCTATACTATTAACGTCAACCTTCTGTATTTTTCTAGTATGTATTACTCTCGTATAAGTACTAAGACATGAATAGATTAATTGTAACGTGCAAAGAAACATTTAAGCAATCATTATTCACGCGCTCCATACTTGAATGGAACTGAAAGAAACACCAAAAATTGATACGAGGAGAAATACCCTCTGTAATGCACTTCACAGTGGTTCCCAAAATATTGATTTAGATGTAAATATGTATAGTGTAATGCGATTTTGTCAAAGCTTGACGTGGCGAGACAGTGGCTATCTAAAAAGTCGGATTATTTCTTACAAAAACAATAAAACTAGCAACCAGTCACTGTTAATAACACTATTTACGAGGAACATAGTGCCGTTACTGGTTTCGAACCCGTCGTCAGACGGATGGCCACGATTAAAATTGCGTTTGCCTTACGCTGTATGGGCAATGTTGGTTCTTTCGTTGCCACGTAGAACAATAAGGTAGTGTGGTAGCATTCGCGGTGTTAACACATGCCCCTTGAGGGTGTATACTAACAACGCGAGAGCAAACACAACACTATAGCGCACTGCGACGTAGCATGCATGTTGCTAATTAAAACTGGCGGGTTATGGTTGTAGCCGACATACTCAGGAACGATCAGGTACAATTTGGTTGTATATGTGATGTAATAGCATCTTTGTGCATCTTAAGTTGTATGATGGTTAGCTATTTTTTTTTCTTACCTGTACCAATCTAAAGGTGGTTGTATGGAAACGAAATAGATCATGACTTAGAAATATCTCTAGTCTGGACGGAGAATAAAATTCGTTATAATCCACACAAATAATAATATAATCATTCCATATTATTAGATCCTGCCTAATTATTACGTCTATCCTAAACTCTCCGACCCATTTTCAGGCATTTCCGTAACTCATTCTGTTCGAGGTTATGTAAACGTATTTATAGACGGTATTGTATCAAGTTCCATACATAAGGTAGGTGGCAGTGATGGAAAGTTCGGCAACATAATGTAGAAAATTAAAGTAGATTTGACGAAAGTAAAAGGCTGCGACCGTACCGTACCGGAGACACAATGACCATCGAACGCCTGGCCCAGCCCAGGAGCCGGTGCTCGTAAGCCCGCTTTCTCGCCACGTCACCAGTGGCAGGCGACGCCGAAGCCGACGCCGACGCGGCAGCCAATCTCGTTACTTTAATTAGTTGCCCGCCGCTGGGCTATGCTGTCCCCGCGCCGCGACGAGCCGCCATTAAGATATTTAAATTAGTGACGCCTCCTCTCTTTTAGGCTGGGTACAACGCGCTTGGCGCCTGGGAGGCTGTAGCGACACCCTCTGCGATGGCTTATCGCCGCTGCGAAGGCGCCTCGCAGCTTACTTATACAGCCCGGTACGCTACAGGGACGTGATTTCATTTACTTTAGTGGTGATTCGAGTCGTGTCTGAAACACAAGAATCAGTTGGGTAAAAAGGTACGACAATCTGCAGTAATCATCTTCCATTAACATCATACGTTAGTCATCATCATCATCATCATCATCATCATCATATAAGGCGGGAGCAGGGGGTGGGAGATGTGGAGGGGGTAAAAACTGTAGAGGGCGATCGAGGCGTAACTGCAGTAAACAGGTGGAAATGAACGTTGATCGCCGTTAGTCGAAAAATTTTGGAGAATAAATTAAAAATAGAAAAACGTTAAAATGTTGGCTTTCATACTTTAATTCTTCAGGTGTTCTACGTAAGCTGCTTATCCCCCCCCCTCCCCCTCCTTCGTCCCCACCCCCTGAGTACAACGCACGGGACGTACATTCATCCATGTGAAACTGTAGTATTCATTCAACTCCACTGTTGGGTGACTGATGGAGCAACCGGTCTTCACGGTTACATTCAAAATAAAACACTCTCGGTTGCAAATTTATTTGATTTAAAAATAATGCGTTTCGACGTAGTTAGGCATCATCAGACTACGTAAATCTGGGCCGGCTACCAAAGCTCTGTGTCAACCCCACGATCATGAAACCGTCCGGATGAAAATCCGGCCGTCAGAATAACTACAAAGCACTCTGGGGACTTTAAAACTGTTACAGCAGCAAGTAGAGCACGGCACAGAGCCATCATATTGGCAAGGATGCCAAACAGCTTGGCGATCTAACCAGCAGCGGCACTAGAATTCTAACGACCGGATTTTCGCCCAGGCGGTTTTATGTGTATGTGGTTGACGTGGAGCTTTGGTAGCCGGCACAGTGAGCTTCATTTGACAGTCTCACGTAACCTGGTGACGCTTAACAACTACGAAACACGTTATTTTTAAATAAAAATATATTTGCAACGTGACTTTTTTATTTTCAATACAACCATGTGTCAGAGAAGTCCTTCTTTGGAATGTTGTTCATCTCATGCCTCACACTGCTTTGAATGTCGATTACGTCGTCAAAGCGTCGACCGTCACCACGTTTCCTCACAAGTGATAATTTCTTATCGAAAAGAATTGTCCGCATTTTGCATTTCAGTCAAGCACCAGCAGGCTTCCACGCTGTTTTGTTTCTGTTTGGGTTTCAAGATGTGTGGGACTGATTTTGCACGCATTTTTTTTTCTTCAGAACGAGATGGAGAAAACCGATAATAACGTCTGTGTAAAATTTGTAAAAATTGTCTTAGTGGAAGAGACTGCATTGTATTGGGACTTCGACTTTAGCAGCGCAGGTTGTGGGGGGCCCTGTCACAGTGGCTAGACGTCTTCCCGTTGGAGCAGGGTTGGCGTGCAGTCATTTTAGGAATAAAGTTCAGCGTATCTACTAACAGTGAATTTTCTTTGGTCAAATAGCTGCAAGAGTTTTAATAAATCATAATTTTACACAAAAGCTGGCACTGCAAAGTGTCAAGGAACTAAACGTAAATCATCCTCTAGAGACGCAACTAACAGTAACCGTTTACGTGACGACATCGAAGTCAGCAGTGCCGCACAGCGTTATGAAAGAACCCGAGGAAAGGTAAAACAGTGTCATTAATTAAAAGCTGCTAGGGTCAGTCATGCACCGTATCTCTGGCACGTAAAGCAAAGCTCCACGTCTTGGCCCTAATGGACCAAACTGGACCGAACGACCACCGTGCCACTCTGCCATCCCTGGATGCGGTATGGAGAGGTATGGGGTCAGTTCATCCTTCTCCCGGTTATTGTCAGCTTCATTGACCTTGGAAGCGCTGCTTCTCAATGAAGTAGCTCCTCAATTGGCATCACGAACGAGAATGGATCCGGTTCCAGCCTTCCCATGAAGGAAAAACGCCTTGGCAGTTCCGGGAGTCGAATACGGTCTTCCTCGTAGCAGCCAGACAGCTGACTCCTGAGCTCGGAGCCAGATGTGTGTCCCATATGGCTGTTCCAAATTCAGCAGTTGCAAAACTTAACTAAGAGTGTACTCTAGTAATTGCAAACCAGCATGCGAGGTAAACGGAATAGTTATACCACGTTGCTGCGAGGTTCCTCTACAGTGTCGCTATATGACACTAACCTGCTTTGTTCGCAGGTTCGTGACCACGCCATGTTCTACGTTAAATGCATTCGCTATAGCGAATATGGACACCCATCAGCTGTATGGGATGACGTCAATGATTTCCCGCTTTTTGCGAGCGGTCGCTTAACCGTTGGGTAAACGTTCAAGACTCACGAGCAGACCCAAACTTCCATAGTTCGTCAACGATGCGACTACGACCTGTACTCGTACATCAATTCTGTTTATTCTCGTAGAGGTGAGACATTGTACTTGAAAATCGCTTGCCCTGTACATGCCTGCATGTCCAAAGGAAAGGGCACTGCGGCAGCGACAGCCGTTATGAACTACATTAAATATATTCGCAATTGGGAATGGTAAGGCGACCGCTCATCCGGGTTCGAGTTCCGCTCGTCTTTGCTGACATGAGGAAAGTTTCCAAGCGATTTCTCATACACAAACAGCAGTTCACCGGCGTTGCCTGGTGAAACGTTGTTGTGATGCCTCATGTAAGGAGGAGAAATGCGTACCATCACGTTTCCGACTTTGATAAAGGTCGGATTGTAGCCTATCGCGATTGCGGTTTATCGTATCGCGACGTTGCTGCTCGCGTTGGTCGAGATCCAATGACTGCTAGCAGAATATGGAATCGGTGGGTTCAGGAGGGTAATACGGAACGCCGTGCTGGATCCCAACGGCCTCTTATTACTAGCACTCGAGATGACAGGCATCTTATCCGCATGGCTGTAACGGATCGTGCAGCCACGTCTCGATCCCTGAGTCAACAGATGGGGACGTTTGCAAGACAGCAACCATCTGCACGAACAGTTCGACGAAGTTTGCAACAGCATGGACTATCACCTCGGAGACCATAGCTGCGGTTACCCTTGACGCTGCATCACAGACAGGAGCGCCGGTGATGGTGTACTCAACGACGAACTTGGGTGCACGAATGGCAAAACGTCATTTTTTCGGATGAATCCAGGTTCTGTTTACAGCATCATGATGGTCGCATCCGTGTTTGACGACATCGCAGTGAACGCACATTGGAAGCGTGTATTCGTCATCGCCATACTGCCGTATCATGCGTCGTGACGGTATGGGGTGCCATTGGTTACACGTCTCGGTCACCTCTTGTTCGCATTGACGACACTTTTAACAGTGGATGTTACATTTCAGATGTGTTACGACCCGTGGCTCTGCTCTTCATTCGCTGCGAAACCCTACATTTCAGCAGGATAATGCACAACCGCACGTTGCAGGGCGTGTACGGGCCTTTCTGGATACTGAAAATGTTCGACTGCTGCCCTGGCCAGCACATTCTCTAGATCTCTCACCAATTGAAAACTTCTGGTCAATGGTGGCCGAGCAACTGGCTCGTCACAATACACACTCTTGATGAACTGTGTATCGTGTTGAAGCTGCATGGGCAGCTGTACCTGTACACGCCATCCAAACTCTGTTTGACGCAATGCCCAGGCGTATCAAGGCCGTTATTACGACCAGAGGTGTTTGTTCTGGGCACTGATTTGTCAGGATCTATGCACCCAAATTGCGTGAAAATGCAGTCACATGTCAGTTCTAGTATAATATATTTGTCCAATGAATACCCGTTTATTATCTGCATTTCTTCTTGGTGTAACAATTTTAATGGCCAGTAGTGTAGATACATTGCATCACGTCAACATTCGCGATCACGAGACAAGTGCACTTGTATCTACTTTATATAACTGACATATACTGCCTTTGAAAACGACGTGAAGTCGAAACGCGAGAGGTTGTTGGAAAAATAAAAGTGTGATGAAGATATAACAAAAGTTATCAAAAGTACTTAGAGTGATGTCTTTTGTCTCAGTACGCTGCAAGCGAGTAACAGAACGAGACACTGTCGATAATAGCACTGTGCTTTAAGAACCCTACCTTTGACTGCTCTAGTTAACGTATAGTACTTAGTAACCACGTCAGTCACAACGCTGCTGCTTCGTTCAATCTAAGCATGAGCGTCATATGTTCGTCATTCATGTGACGATGTGCTCGAGTCCGGGCTGTTTCAGTAGCAAACAAACTCTTCAATGGTGGCGGGCGGCTGAGCGACGAAGGCTGGAGGGTTAGGGTTAGGAGTGGGGGTTGGGGCGCCTGGTTGCGTCTTGACCTGGTTGCCACAGCCGTGGCCGCCGGGCTGGCGTGGCCGGTCGATAGAGGCGCAGCGGGAGGACACGGCGGCTGTGCCGTGCCGTGCCGTGCCGGCCCACGCGCCGCCCATCTGGTCCAGGGCGGCGGTGGGCGGCGGCAGGCGCATCTCACCGCGACGACACCCAGCAGCGGAAGACTTTCAGAGCAGATCGCGATCGCCTTAGCATGCGTGTCGGCCGTTAAACGGCTTCGTCACTAGTCAGTTAAAATCAGGCGCATCAGAGCAGACTCACCTTTCTGTTGACTTATTTACCCTGAAAGATATCAACTGGCAACAACCGCACCCCCCCCCCCCCCCCTTCGCTCTATCTCTCTCTTTCACCGCTTCCAAGCCGAAGGCTGCAACTGGAGATATTACGAAGGTACGAAAATACGCAATGTGTTTCTAAATGTATGAGTGGTTCGAAGACTTTTTAAGTAATTGAACCCAGTATGTTGTCCTCGACGGCGAGCGTTCATCAGAGGCAGGGGTAGTGACAGGAACGTCCGGAGAAGTATGACAGGACTGCTATTATCTTCTGTACGCATAAATGATCTGGCGGACGGGTTGAGCAGCAATCTACGGTTGTTTGATGATGATGCTGTAGTGTAGGGGATGGTGTTGGGGATGAGTGACTGCAGGATGATAAGAGATATCTTAGACAAAATTTCTAGTTGGTGTGGTGAATGTCAGCTGTCTATAAATGTAGAAACATGTAAGTTAATGCGGATGAGTAGGAAGAACAAATCTGTAATGTTCGGTTACAATATTACTAGAGCCCTACTTGGCACAGTCGCGTCACCTTCCAAAGTGGTATGAGATGGTACGACAATGTGAGGATTCTGGTAGGGACTTCGGTTTATTGAGAGAATTAGGTTTATTTGGAGAATTTTTGGGAAAGTGTGGTTGATCTGTACAGGAGGCCGCATGTAGAAAGCTAGTGCGGCCTAATCTTGAGTATTGCTCGAGTGTTTGGGATCAGCAGCCTGTCGGATTAAAGTAAAACGTCAAAACGTCGAATCAGTTCACAGGCGCTCTGCTATGTTTTGTAACCTATAGGTTTGAACAACACCCAAGTGTCACTGAGATGCTTCCGGAACTCAAATGGGTATACCTGGAGGGAAGGTTACGTTCGTTTTGGCGAACACTATTGAGGGAGTTCAGAGAGAAGACAGTAGGAGCTGGCTGCAGAACGATTCTACTGGCACCAACGCATAAGCCGGCCGAAGTGGCCGTGCGGTTAAAGGCGCTGCAGTCTGGAACCGCCAGACCGCTACGGTCGCAGGTTCGAATCCTGCCTCGGGCATGGATGTTTGTGATGTCCTTAGGTTAGTTAGGTTTAACTAGTTCTAAGTTCTAGGGGACTAATGACCTCAGCAGTTGAGTCCCATAGTGCTCAGAGCCATTTTCGAACCAACGCATAAGGACAACGAAGATAAGGAACGAGAAATGAGGGCTCACACGGACACATATAAACAGTTGATTTTGCCTCGCTCTGTTTGAGAGTGAAACGGGAAAAGAAACGATTAATAGTGGTATAAGGTACCCCCCCTTCCCCACCTCGGCCCCCTCGCGCACCGTAGGGCGACATGCGGAGTATGTATGTAGATGCAGAGATGATTTCACAGAGGTAATTTCATCGTAACTGGAGGCTGCGCAAATGTTGTTTGACAGTCGACGTCGGAGTCGACGACGGAACAAGAATTGATGTGATCATCATTATCACAGGAATTAACTGGAATAAAAAATCGAAACTCGGTTTTTTCAGAGACCAGTTACAGGTTGACAGTTATAGAACTACACGGAAAAAAACGTAGTTACAAACTACGGCGTGCACACACTTCATTCAACGTGTAAACGTCACCATAGATATTCGGAATTAGGTTATGTCGTGTTCGATACGCCTGCCATCATTGGCGATGATGTGACGCAGACGAATAGCAGCGAACTTCTCCATGACCCACTGAAGTGTCGGAACATCGAAGCCGTCGGTGACCTCCTGAATGGCTGTTTTAAGTTTAGCAATGATTTTCAGATTACTGCTGTACACTTTATCTTTAATATAGGCCCACAAAAAGGAGTCGCAAGTGTTCAGATCCTTAGAATATGGTGGCCAACTGAGGCCCTTGCCAGTAGCCTCTGCGTACTGTAGAGCCAGAATGCGGTCCCCAAAGTGCTCCTCCATGACATCAAACACTCTCCTGCTTCGATGTGGTCGAGCTCCGTTTTGCATGAACCACATCTTGTCGAAATTAGGGTCACTTTCGACAATGGGGATGAAATAACCCTCCAAAACCACCACGTACTGTTTGGTAGTCACCGAGCCACCAAGAAATATCACAGCGATGATTTCGTGCCTGGACTTTGAACACCACACAGTCACCCCTTGAGGGAAAAGAGACTTATCGATTGCGAAATGCGGATTCTCTGTCCCCCAAATGCACCAATTTTGCTTACTGGCGAATCCATCCAATGAAAATGGCCGATAACAACAATGCATGTGCGCATGCGCATACTAATTCACATCATGCTCCGCGGTCAACTGCGCAGTTTGAACGTCTTAACATATTTATGTCGGTCCGGGAAAAGGGCCACGCCCGCGTGTGAATGTGGTGAATCAGAGGGTACTCCCGATCATGTGGTCTATGAGTACCCCTGTAACGCCGGAAATGCATATCCTCCTATTTCCATCTATTGTACTATAATTTGTTTTCCTTATTTTTGTTAACTGAATATATGACATTTCTGTGTCTTTACATATTGTAATTGTTTTACTATTTGTATATATATATTTATGCATTTATGTCGATGTATAATTGGTTTGTTTCGTAAATATTATTTGTATTTTTACGCTGGGTCTTGCCTAGGGAAAACTGCTATCGAACGACTACATCGATAGGTCGTGTGAAGACTCAAAGTGTGTAGGGTCTTTGGTAGTGTGAACTCTGCCGCGTGGAGCGCGGGCAGAGGGAGAGTCTGGCTGGAGTAGCGAGTGGAGCAGGTGTGTTGTGTGACGCTCCCGCGAGTTGTCGCGCTTTCGGGGTTTGGCAGCAAGTAATTGCGCTCGACTCGCGATGATAGTTTCTGACATGGTGTCGCGGACGGGAAGCATTAGCGGCGCACATCAAGAGCCCGTTTCGCCTGGTGACCGTGTCGAGAAGAAGCCGCGCCAACATCCAGCTTCTGCAACAGCGACGGCCGACAATGAGTGACTGTCGCCACCTCCTCGATCGACGACTTCAAACCTTCAATCAACCAACAAGGAAGACTAAAAGCGCGTAAAGTTTCAGAACTGTATGGCAGACCTCAGCTTTTCAAATTGTTCCATTTGCCTCGCAAAATTACAGCATCTTAGCATGAACCTTTGTTGCTCATTGTCCCAATTGCATTGCCAAGCAGGGTCCCTTCCTTTTCCGAAATGAACCCGAGTGTCGTTGAAATTCAAACGCCAGCATAGTTCCATTTCACTGCTTTAATTTCAAAGTTCACTTTAAGTATTTATAGCTGGCTACAATAGTTAGATTACACAAGCACAAATTAAGAGTGCGAGTTTTGTTACGTATTTTAGCTTACCTGTGACTGCAGCTCAGCTTGGTACGTCTAAATTTTACTATTGTTAATTGTTCAGAATCGTTTAATTCAAGTTCAAAGTTAAATCTCTTCTTTCTAAATTGCGTAGATTCAAGTAGCTTTAGAAATGATTGTTGAGGAGTCCAAGACTAACTGTATTTCGATGTGCTTCAGAAAGAAAGCTCACTATAAACTTCAGTCACTAAATTAACCGCCCGCATCTCGTGGTCGTGCGGTAGCGTTCTCGCTTCCCACGCCCGGGTTCCCGGGTTCGATTCCCGGCGGGGTCAGGGATTTTCTCTGCCTCGTGATGGCTGGGTGTTGTGTGCTGTCCTTAGGTTAGTTAGGTTTAAGTAGTTCTAAGTTCTAGGGGACTTATGACCACAGCAGTTGAGTCCCATAGTGCTCAGAGCCATTTGAACCACTAAATTAACTTTCGATTTTCCGGTTTCATTAATTCTTTTGCTAAATTAAGTGTAGCGAAATTTATTACTTCTGACAAACTTTCAGTTTTCACACTACACGTGTCAACCTTCAGTTGCCACGCTTCTAGTGCTAATTATATGTGTAATAACCTTTCTTTTTCAGTTATTATAGTAATTGTCCATAGGACTGGCGACCGTAATTTCCCCCAAATCTCAAATATCTAATTACCGCTAGTTGATTGTTAACGTAACGGCCGCACATTTACTTTCTTTATTAACTTTATCCCTATTTCAAAA